>NW_028143356.1:0-122000 GCF_977018435.1 Lepisma saccharinum
CTTTTGTTGTTGCGTCACGGAGTTCAGTTTAGTTCGTTAAGGGGTAAGGATAAATTGTTTCCACTTGTAAAGCAGGGAATTTACTACAAGCTTGTGAGATAATTTTTAAACTGAAACATTTTCTTAGGCACTTTCTTGGGAATGCCAAGCGACCGACCTAAAATGATAGCAAACTTTCAAGGTGAATCATGATAGCAGCAGGCAGTGGCGCGATTTTGTTATTACGCATGCAAGAGGTAAACATCACGGAATTCTCATTTTGTTCAATGCAAGAAGATATTTTCGTTTGATAAGACTCGAGGCCTCGTTGCATGTTTGCAAGTATAAAGAGAAATAGGAACAAACGTATGTTCATATAATATTAAGGATATAGTAGCACGTGCAATGCTGAAAATGGTTAAGTCAATAATGACTGAATCGATATATACACGCGGCTTTTAGTCTAAAGTGAGTAAGTTGCTGTATTCAGTCTATCACAGACTAGAAATAATACAGACGGTAACTTCCTATTAGTCCGGTGGAAATTCACATGTGGTCTGCTAGCAGCTCGTCACGTGATTTGCAATGTTTATCATTTCAACCACTCTAGCGCTAGTATCGCTGAGATCGTGACGACCAAGACTAGTAGTCTTGCGTGACGACACCTGCATATGTCGCGCCGTTCCCACGGCAAAGCACAGCATTCTGGGAGGGCGCTTTTCGTCTGATCTGCTCGCTTCTTAGCAACGACTTTTATTCAAAATGTTTCTCGTTCGAGACAATGATGCTGGTGTAAATTCTGAAAAATCCCAGAAGTCTAGAATTCCTTCTAGAGCACGTGATGGTCATTTGTACCAGTGTTTCGATGTAACTAGTTATAAGTAACTTAGTTACTACTAACAGTTACTTTTAGGAATTGTAAATGTAATAGAGTTACTTTTATCTTGAAAAGTTACGTTTCAACAGTTACTATAAAGTTACTTTGACAGTTGCTTTACGATACTTAAATCGCAAACTTTAATATTTGTGACGTAGCAGTAGAGCTAATTTCGAAAGTTTAAAGATTTTCGTGGAATCACCTAAGCCAAAATTTTAAGGATGACTGAAAGCACAGACACCAACTATCTCTTCATTTCCTCCTTGAAACAACAGAGTGGGAAAACGGGCGGGAAGCTCATTTAATACGTCCCATGACCAGGTCTCTTGCTTTGTCAAAGATTTCCAGATACTGAGAATGGAATCTGCTTCAGGAAGTGGCCTAGGTTTAACAAAAAAGTCCATTCGCCTGATAGCTTCAGAACAACGAGCCCTTTTATTTGATCTGTCATAGCGATAGACAATGCAAGTACTTTGTTGATGATTTTATGCATTGGTAAATGGCTACTTCTCGTAAACCATTATTCGCGAATGAACATATCAACACCTATAGGTACAGCGTCTGTCCAAAAAGTATCGGGACTATATTCAGAAAAAAAATTATTGCTGATATATGAACGGTTGGTTAAAATTCTTCAAAACAATATCCCTTTGCATCATTATTCAGTCCCTGGCTATAAGATCCGCAGAAATTTAAAGGTGGACGAGTTTCCTCTTTTGATCCTGTCAGGGCATGCCTAAATAACGGATATAATCTTGGGTAGACATCTGGCATATCGAGCTCAAGTATTCTAGGGGCCCACGAATTCAAGATGGCCGTTGCTTCAATCACCAACAAAATAAATCGATCATTGCTCTTTTAATATTGGTTTTTGACAACCTTCCATACAGACATAATGTGTTCAGAATTTATAACGGAACAAAAAATATTGTAACAATTTTGCACTGTTGTGGAGATATATCCAGTGAAATAATTCCGTATCCTTTTCTGCAAGGATTCTAAGAAATATTTTACACTTTACTTGACATTCCGGCATATATAGGGCAAAAAATATTACTGCCTGTGTGAAGTTATACATCAAAGATTTCTGCCTCTGGAGACGTTAACGAAGAAAATCGTCCATGCTTGCTTATCTCCTTCAGAAGTTATTTTCACCATTTGTAGATTCGTTTGGTGTTATGACATTTTTTTGTAGATTTTATAGCGTTCAACGACTTTCCAGTACAATTTTCAAGGCAACTCGTTTTTTCCACCTTATCGTTTGTAGGTTTGCCATGATCTTACGTGATATAACTTAAGCTATTCACTTTTTACGGCCTTTTGCGAGCTAAGTTAACCTACAAGTGTCGTTTTTGTCTATGTCTTTTTTCTTACGACATTTCTTTGATGAGATAAACTAACCTACATGGGAAACAGTTGATTTACACGTATGCATTTCGCTAAAAAAGAAAGCTTTAGGCCAACAGTATAACCGTTTTCGAGGGTAGTGTTTTCTGCCACATCAGTTTTAATCTATCCGATTGGTTGACGCGAACTCGTTGTTCATTGGTGGACACATTAATGACGTACTGCCTTGCATTAATGACTTACTGCCTTGGAGGAATCGTAAATGAATCTTTGAACTTCACTTGTGTTTTGTTCGAGGTAAAAGCCGGTAACAAGCAACAAGAAAGAAGTCCTTTTCGTAATTGGAGCTCCACGTTGTTTAGAGGAAAGGAATTTACACGAAGAATCAACGATTCTTCAGGAAAAAATGACATAAAATACTTGCTGGACCTTAAATATAAATGAGTAATAATATTCTTCTTTGCATTATATCAAAGATTTATTTACTTTGCTGGACCTCGAATATAAGTGGGTAATACTATTACTTTGTATAATATGAACGTTTTATTTTTTAGTGTACATTGCAGTGCGGATATACTATTCCATCTATCCTAATCTGTTTGACTTATTTACTCACACGTTTTCAAAGGGTAATTATATTTCTTGAGGCTTAATTTGAATATGCAAGTCAGAATCTTATATTGCCTCAAAAACAACTCCCCCATTTTAAGGAGATTATCCGTTTATTATAGAGTTAATTTGTTAGATATAGAGTTGGAAGTGTTCGGGTTGTGGAGGACTGTTTTATTTGAGGAAAAACTATTTTTACGTGGCCTTTTCGGATGGGCTTTCTTCCGATAGATTTGCTAATTTTGAAAATATATTAGTTAGCAGAATTTTTATTGTTCTACAGATTTCGTTTATCTCAACTGTAAAAAGACATTCCTTTCCAAGTATAAAATATAGATTTTGACCTAATATTTGTAAATACATGTTGAATAAATGCACCGTTTCTGCCTGTCTCAAAAATAAGCATAATATGTATACCTTTAGGAAGAAACAAAGAATGAGAGTTTTTTGAATAGTAATATAATAATGAAAGTAATGTAGTGCACTTTTGTATAAAATAGGTGATAATTAATATATTTCCACATGTCCAGCACTGTATACTTGCACAAACGTAAATTGTTGCCGTGGGTAACAGTGACAAAAGTACAACCTTTCCTGCCGACACATAAACGCAAACCGATCATCACATGTCGGACTGTGGAGGACAGAAGGAGATAAGAAGCTACTGAGAGTATGACCCACTTACCTCTAACCGCTTACGGGTTAACACACAGCCTCGTATTATTTTTTCACAAGTATTTTCGCCAGGTGGTGAGAATAGCATACAGGACTAATTTCACCAGGTGCTGAGAACAGCATATGTGGCTTTTTCACCAGGAAAATTAATTAATAACCTGAATCATTGTCTTTCATCTTATTATATTAATTGGCAGTGTTGATGAATTTCCTGCTAAGAAGTTATTTGAAATGAAAAATGGGTGTGACTACTACTGTCACCTGGTAGTGAGAATAGCAGAAAGTACCGAAGATCAGAAATTACATGATTAGGTGTTTGGAAGTATTTACCGAAATAATTTTAAAGCTAATAGCCATAAGCCTAATTTGCCTAACCTAGCAATGGAAGCATTAAGAACATCATACCCTTTCATACTTACGTCATGTGACATATTAGCAGCACCAGTACACATGAGAATATCTTGCGGTAGTTTTCCAACTCCATGGCATGCACAAAAAATGTACTTGTCTCCTGCACGAAACTAAATACACACTGCCGTAAACTTCACACACATCAACAACTAAAGAATACACACATACGTGCAGCAGGCTAGGCCAGGTTACAGATCATGCACATGCAGTTTAAAATCTGGTGAAAATAGGTCAAATGCTAGCTTTTACCGCCTGGTGGAAATACCAAAAACACCTGAAAAATATATTTATTTTGCTGTAATTGATATGCACCTTTCAAATGAAATATTAATAAATAAATCATGGTATAAACATGAAGAGTAATAGCACCGAGAAAATAAATTTATAAATTTAATTTCTCTGTGGTAATAGTTTCATTATGTCTAGGATTGTTGACAAATACAACAATTTAAGCTAGTTGTCAACCACTGGATGTAATGGGCCGGCCCCATGGCTGAGTGGTAGCTCAGCGGAAGTGCTCGCGCGAGGAACATCGCCGTGCCTCTGCCCGTGAACCGGTGAGTCATCGGGACTCTGGCGTGCTAGACGACATGAAACGCGTAAATTGTCAAGTTACGTAAAGTTGGTTGAATTGAAGCAAAAATGGAAATTTGTCCCGTAAATACCCTAAAGTTATGGTTTTCAAGTGTGAAGAAGTGCCCATCATCGCTAATCCTTCATCGTTGGATACGGGATACTCTTGCATTGACTGAAGACCAGGTATTAAGTATTGACCTGAACCAATACCGTAAGTGTGTATATATTAATTTATTGGTGCGTCTATTAGGCGAGCAGTTAATTAATAAATTTGAAGGGAAGTTAGTGTATTGTGATGAGGATGATGAACATGAAATTAGATTTCACTGGGCTGATAGTACAACTACACCAGTGAGACTACATGTTATACCAATGGAAATAACCGATAGCCATATCCGTACAGTGCTTGCGCAGTATGGTGAAATTAAGACCCCTCCGGTGGACGAGCGATATTCGGATGCGCATATTTATAAAACCAGTACAGGCATTAAGTTAGTGAGAATGGTTCTGAATAAGCCAATCCCGTCCTATGTATCAATACAGGGTATGCAATATTTTGTAACATATTATGGACAGAAACATTCATGTAAAATATGTGAAGACACTCAACACACAGCACGGTTTTGTCCACAACGACGTGGTGCTATGGGTGAGCGAGTGATACAAGATAATATTGGAGTTGTGCTACTTCTGTAGAAATCCAGCCTAAGCAGTCATATACAGCTAAGGTACATATACCATCTAGCCAACGTTCAGCGCATGAGACGGAGATAAAGGCTGACACACAATTTACAGTGTTGCCAATTCCAATGCAGTTGCAAGAAAAAACTGTGAACAATGAACGCGATAAAAATCTGCAAATAGAGCAGAAAAAAGCTGACGTTGTAGAACACCAAATGGACCATACCAAGGAAACACCTCTACCTGTGTCTATCAACAGCAAATCGTGGGCGGAAGAGGTGGCATCCTTAGGCAACCTCCACAGTGATGTACGGGATAACGTTTTGGTGACTGATAGCCTGGAAGCAACTGATCAAGAGATGCGCGAGTCTGACACTACGAGTAATCGTGAAATGGAGACAGACATATACGAATCAGGAGGATCCGATATAGAAGATCAACAAAGCAAAGTTCAGTTTGGTGAAGCCACAACAGGTACGAAGGACAATGCCAAAAGAAAATCAAATGTGAAGAGACTCCAGGAACAGAAGCAGTTGAAGAAGAAAAAAGTACAACAACATGTGGCACCTAACCCCCACCACAAGAAGAAAGTGAAGCAGCAGGCTATAGCCCTCTCCCCCGTGCGTATAACCAGGTCTCAAAGTGTGACAAATTTGGCCCCGAGTGTTAATTTACACCCTGTGATCGGATCCAAATTTAGTGTTTGCCCTATTGTGTCTAGTGAATGTGTGGGTGCAAGTAAAAATGAAAGTCAGAAATAGTATGTGTAAAAGGAGTAAAGGTATATGATGTTTGATAAGGTGATTGGTGTGAAATATTCCATGCATAGCCAGAGTATAACGTTTTTGTTCCTTTTAAGAATCCTTGTTGTGTGTAAGGTAGACCTGAAAACAGTAAAACAATGTATATATTTAACAGTAGTGTAAAAGCAAGTGTTTACATATCCATAGTGATGCTTACCACCATTAGACTTGCTAGTATAAACATAAACAAACTACAAAACAAAACAAAACGAAGTGCATGGGGGGACTTTCTAAGTCAGTCCGCTATAGATATTGCTCTCCTTCAAGAAGTAGCAATAATTAATTTTGAATTACCCTCTAGTTATATTGTCTATAACAATTCCACATATTCAGCGCAAGGAACAGCTGTATTAGTTCGAGACAATATGCCTGTATCAAATATAGATTACCATCTGAGAGGTAGAATTACAACTATATAAGTGGACATCCTGTGGATATGTAATTTGCATGCGCCTTTTGGTAGTAATCAAAGGCAGCAACGCAATGAATTTTTCGCAACTGAAGTAGTGACGAAACTTCAAGGTAATAAGCAACATATTATTTGTGGAGGCGATTTTAATTGTGTTTTGTTGCCAAAGACCAGCGCCCTGGATTTAATACAGCCAATGCGCAACAGTTGGTAACTAGGTTTCAATGGAAAGATGCATGTGGCACTTTGCACCTAACATGTGCAGGCTTCACATATATAAAGAATGGGGGTGCTTCACGGTTAGATAGATTTTATGTTTCACCATCAATTATCACTAATATCACTAATGTTAATTTGGTGCCAACTTGCTTTTCAGATCATAGTACAATTATAATGGGAGTAAAAATGCAACTACCAAATATACAATATGGGTATGGATATTGGAAAATGAATATATCTTTATTTGATGATCTACTTTTTCCTGACAAAATCCAAGAGGAATGGAAGTATTGGGAACGATTAAGGGAGAAACAAATAAATAAAATTAAGTGGTGGGATAATATCTGAAGCCAGCTATCACATGATTTTGTAGACAATATAGTAGGGAACGGAACCAGGATTGGAATAATAAATACAATTTTTATTATAAAGTGTTGAGAGAGCTAACTGATGAAGGGGTATAGAGGGGGAAAGTGCAACAGATCATTAAACTTGTACAGGCAATATTGTTGCAATTACACGCGCAAAAAAGAAGTGGGTGAAAAATACGTAGTAAACTTTTACCTTTTGACCCTATTGAAATGGCCAATATTAGTCATGTTCTACATGAACGTAATCGTGGAAAACGCCAAACGATTCATAAGATAATAGACGAAGATTATTCTGAACATAGTAATGTGACTGACATAAAGGAAATCTTTTACCGCGCTTATCACTCTAGATTTCAAGGATTAAATTATGATCCAGCTCAGGAACACATATTTTTCAACAAGTTCCGGAAATTTCTTCTGTTAATGACAACTTGCGGATTGACAAGATCTTTACAGCTGCTGAGGTGTACGAAGCGATTCTAGGAATGAAGAATAACTCATCGCCAGGAATAGATGGTATTCCCATAGAATTTTATAAAAGATTTTGATCACTTGTAGGTAATATGGTGACAGACTGGATAAATGCAGTATGTAATCAACACTGCTTGGGAAGGACGAGCAATACAGGTGTAATCGTCCTGGTTCCCAAAGTTCCTAACCCTACGATAGTAAAACACTATAGACCTACATCTTTGTTGTGCACGGATTATAAAATTTTTGCACGATGTTTTCTTCGTCGTCTTTTGCCCTATATGGAACGAATGATCGGTGTCCATCAATACTGTTATGGTAAAATAGATTGATCTTTACTGTTTTACAAACAATTCGTGATGTCATAATTAGTTATAGACATGCGACCATACAAGGTCACCATGGTATAGTGGCATTGGATTTTCAAAATGCTTTTGATAATGTACGGCACGAATTTTTATATACTGTATTTTTAAGGATGGGTTGTAGTCCAAAATTTGTAAATGCGATTAAGAGTTTATATACTGATGCCAAATCGTGTGTAAAAATCAATGGTTTTTTAACTAAGACATTTCCTATACAAAGAGGTGTCAGATAAGGTGATCCCATGTCTATTATACGTTTTTGTGTATCGTTAATGCCATTTTTAAAGGTACTTGAAATGCAATTGCAGGGGTTAAATATTCAATCAACAACGATAAAATTATGAGGTTATGCTGATGATGGCACTGTGTTTGTGAAATTGCAGACACATATGAAAATACTTGAAAATGTGATAGAAAAATACAGCTCGGTGTCTGGCCTAAAGCTTAACTATAATACAACTCATTAGATGCACTTAGATGCTACAAACCACTCGTATCAAAACGAAAAATTCCAAAAGTAAATGCACTGAAAATACTTGGAATAATTTTTACCCACTCTTTACAAGAAATGATTGCTCAAAATTATTCAACATGTATTGCTGGCCTGAAAAGTGTGCTAAAACAAAACAAACTTCCTGCCCTTAGCTTGGTTGCCAGGTTAGCCTTTGAAAATATTTATGCGAGTTCAAAGCTCTGGTTTGTGGCACGAGTGCTTCCGATGAGGAAATTGGATTTTGTACAGATAAGGACTGAGATATACTGGTTTGTTTGGGCACACCAAATGCTGCGGGTGAGTCACGAGAGAGTGTGTCTGCCGGTATGGTGCGGAGGACTTGGCCTGACTCACGTGGAGTTAAAGAGCCAAGCTCTCCGCGTACAAGCAGATATGGCAATGCTAGTAAACTTCCCAGTCAGGTTAACGGGTGTGATACTTAAGGAGATTTTGGACACCATGCCATTGCAGTCTTCGATTGCTATAGCAACGGTGCCACCGCATTATGAATATTTACAAGAATCAGTGCTAGAAATTTGTTATATACTACTTTAAGCCTTTAAACCTCTTGAAATACCAAAAGTACCTCAATTATACAAGTCACGTTGTTTGGCAGCACTGCCTAGCTGCAAGATAATCATTAAACAACCAACCCATTCCTGGCACAAAATATGGAACAATGTTCAAGCACCACATTTATCGCCCTTGGTAAAATCTGCATGGTACTGCGTGGTACAGGATATAGTGGTGACGGAAGAGAAATTACATAAATTAAAACTGTTACAAGACCCACTATGTGGTAGGTGTAAACTAAATGGTTCGATTTCACACTGGCTAAGTGAATGCCTAAGGACACGTGAAACATGGAAATATCTATGTGTGTTATTAGGAAAAAATTGTCGCACCCATCCCAATCGGTTTACTGTGCATAACATAATGTTACCTACGTTTTTGTATTTTCCATGTACTAAATTGCGTAGTGTACAATGGTTGGTTGGACATTATATATTGTTTGTCTGCATATATAAAGGTAAAGATTTTCATGATCAATTTTTAATCTATGTTAAACAGGAATATAATAAAGTGTCTCAAGATAAAAGAAAAATATTATTCGCACATTTTTTAAAGGTGCTGATGGAATGTTAAAGTACAAAGAAATATTGTTATCCAACAACTGTAAGATTACTGTATAAAAGAAACATTGTAAAAAAAAGTCGAAAAAAAGAAAAAAAGTGGTTAGCACATCGCGCTACCATGCCAGGGGTACCGGGTTCTAATCCCAGCCTGGGAATGGATATTTGTGAGTGTCCATTCATCAAATTATCACTCATCCCCATCTTCACAAGTGGCACAAGAAGCGAAGTGAAAGCAAATCAACTGGACCTAATGAATCTCTCAAGGCCCTGAAACGCTATCAGGTTTTATTTTTAGGAATTATTTTTACCTTGAGGTCTAATAGTTTTATGTTCTTAGATATTTTATGTTTGCAAATTAATTTGATTTCATGGTGTTTGTAATTTTTAACTTTTTATTTTATACTGTGGGTTCAGCTTTATGGCAGTTGGTATTCCATGTATATTGGGACTTCGTATGTGTTGGTGTTTCATGAAAATATAGTGGTGAAACTATTCTTTGTGTTTGCCTACCTTAGCCTTACTTATTGAAAATAGAGTGGAACACATCTTAAACTGAATCAGAAGGGACCAGTATATTTATGTATAAAAACTGAGATTACATTAAATAAGTGCTGTACTTTCATACAGTATTTACTCACATATGCTAACATTGCACTGAATAGGACACAACCATTTTTTACCAGTAGCGAAACAGGATTTTCTGTACACAAATTAGATTCTTGGCTGCTTGACTTTCCGCAAATGCTTTTAGCCTGAGAAACAACACTAAGCATATCCGAATCATTCTGCTGTAAGACAAATTCATGCTGTTCAATAATGGTATATTTTTGCAAAACATGTCCATCCATCCATTACACGTTTTGAATTCAATCTTACCTAGTTTTTGAGTGGCATTTTTAGCATATTATTGTAACATGGGACCCAGTATGTAGTGATTTTTTCCTCTGGCAGAGACAAACCACTCTCACATTATTTCATTATGTTTGTCTTTTTTTCGTAGGTTTTATTTTGTATTTTCCATTAGCACAGTTTTCCCACAGCTTCATAATGTAAGTTTTCGTCTGTACAGTATTGTACACTTGAGTTTTACCGATGTTGAACATTTTTATCATCTGCTTAACAGACAATTTGCTACGCTCAATTCTGTAGCCGTGATAACAACTGCAAGACTAAACTATACAGAAAGTGTAGGTCTCGACTCGCACGTGAGTAAAAATTATAGGAGGATGAAGTAAACGAATTTAAACACAGTTGGGTGCTCAATATAGAAATGTTCAGCATTATTTTCTGTGAATTGTGTGTGCAAAATTCTCATGTTCAATAATTTCTACTAAACTTTTAGTTAATCATTAATATAATTCAACCCTGTCTCATGGGGGATGTTTAGAGTTAATGTCAGTCTCACTTAAGGGGAGTTTGTCTTGGTTGTTATTTTTTAGAGAAAAAATAGTTAAAGCTTTGATTGCTTGTTTCTATGTTGATTCAAATTTTATTTTGTCCCATATCTAGTCTACTTGTCAGAATCAATGGTATAACAATTAACTGATTCAGGTAAATGCTTTGAAATAGTGATCTGTTGCCTTATATGGCAGTTTGATTGATACATTTGGTGTTATACGTCCACTTTATATAGAGTAAGGCTAATCGCGACTTGGCCTACAGTTTAAAGTGGGATCCGAAGAACTATGTGCCTCCATCAGGTATCGAACCCTTTGATTACAAATTGACGACTCTACCAATGTGCTATCGGGGAGGCCCTATATGACAGTTTAGAAAATAAATTTTGTATAAACTAATGTACTTATCTTTTTCCATTATGTAGAATTTGCTTTGAGTATTTATTCTTCTAGACACTATATGAACCATTGTCAGTTTATGAATGTACAAGGGCTGTAAGTACAAGGTTCTACTTTATAGAAATGAGGATTTTTTATTGTGCAATGAGATGTACGTAGTTGCAATTGCAAATTATGTCATGTGAAGAATGTTTTCTAAATCCCATTAAAGCAATAAATTACATAATATATTCCAGAATTTTACAATTTTCTGCATTGTGTTTTTCTTCATAAAATGCTGTTAGTGTGTAATCCAGCATATACTTTGTATTTAGGAATAATTTTTGCCATGTTTGTTAAATTTTAATCTTTTGTTTATTACATATGCAAAGTTTGCCAAGATAGATGAAAATTGTAGTACATATGTGTATGTCTTACTACTTGAATAAATCTATGTCAACAATGTATGACATTAATAGACATGTAGACAACTTTATGCATGCAGTAGACAACTTTAAGTTGGAATATGGGATTTCCATCTTCACAGAACATTACCATTTGTCAAGATTAAACTCACATGGTAAGTCTCAACATTCATAGTTTGAATTTTATATATATTTTTTAATTTTCTGCTCTTCGTATTCAGATCACTTTGCACAACTTTCATAGTAGTTGCATGTGTGACCAAAAGTCAACTGTGTTCCATATTATTTTACTACATAACCTTTTGGGTCCATCCGGAAATCCTCCACCCTCCATTTCGGTAGTGACTCTTTTTAGCAAGATTATTTGTTGCATATTGTTGAAAATAAAATTCTGTCGCGCGGAAACAAATATTCACGAGTGTAAAGCCGTTTATAGTGGAGATATAGCCATTTAAAGTTAAGAGGTGGAAGTCTACTTACGGCCATGTAAGTTTCGTAGCAGCCACCCGCACCCGTACTGATGGATATACAACAGTTGCTTTTTCAGGCCTAAACCATAAAAATTGGCCACCGATTCCGCGCTCCGCCCCTGTGGTCTTTGACCTAACCCCTACTACTTCCGCGGCCCCACCTTTTTTCTATAGAGTCCTTTTAATAAACTGGTGCTTGTAATTGGAGTGGAGAACTAAACCCACTAATATTGCAGCATTTTGAACAGCCTTTAATTGCTACAATTTTGAAGCATTGGTATCTTGTTAATCAGTAAGCGCTTTGTCATCGATGTGGATATCTGTAAATTGTAGCTTTCCTGGCTACGTGATTCAAACATGTGTTATTGGATTATCCTACACTGACCTACATTTCTATATTCCCTGATGATGAGAGCAATGTATACGCTTGAAACGTTGGAGGCCAACATCAACTTAACCTAGCTGGTAACCCGAGAACTTTCGTTTGGATGCGGATATCTGTTCAAAATGGTATTGGATCAGCTCTATTAGTCATACTCATGTGAAAAATAACTTAAGATAGCTTTTGACAGATTGTGTAGTATGCATACATTCCATAGATTACATAGCAATCATGAGACGTGAGAAGTTTGTGTCGCATTGGTATTCAATGTCAAATTAGTAAATTGTAGATACATGACTACTGATAAGTGGAAGAGATGGAGATGTTGATCTCACTCCAAATAGATCTTTTCAGAGGAAATCAATTAAACAAAACCTAAAAATTCATTTTTGGAGTTAAATGTTCCTCTGGCTATCATCAAACGATTTGTGGTTACTTCTAACAAAACAAAGTTCATGTGCAAATGTTAGTACAGCTAGAATAAATGCATTGCACAACGAAAAAAGCAATACTGATAAACTCATACGAATCAGTTTCATTGTAAATAATTTGCTGTTCATTGAAATCCTTGAGCCATGAGAAAGAATGATGTACCTATTTGTTTTCTTATTTTCTAGTGCATAGCAGATGAATATAGCTTCCCCAGGTGCCCTCATTACCTGTTTGAACTATTCCAATGAATCATTTGACACAAATGATGCTGAATTCTATTACTCCCCAGTTAACCCTCATACAGTAAATTTTATGACTAAGATTGTGTTTCAAAGCCTCAGCTGCGTCCGCATATCTGAAGAATTCTATTTCATCTCTTCATATATGTATCCCATATATAGTATTAACAAAGGTGAAGATCTGTTATTAGTACTATAGTTTGGTCAATTATTCCTTTGGCTATATGCAGTATTTGTTTTTCCTGTGTTTCTTTATCCTGGCTTCCTTTTCTGTGTAACATTTCTTTGCTTCCTACTGTTAGTTCTGGAAGTCTTTATGTTTAATGAAATTGATATCTTCCTTCCATATTTGCTGTTAAAGCTACCTGCAAGGATATTGAAAATAATGAAAGAACTCTCCGACATGTTTCTCTGTAGCAGATAGTTTAAAGTAAAGATCTACAATTCCCGACAATGTAAAAGTAGAATGAAGGACTTTCGCTTGGATGGTGGTAGTGGTTTCAAAAGTGAAGCCGAATTTGGGTCCATTGAAGAATTTGAAAAAGATCTCAAAGCATGGTGTGATGGCAATTTTCAAACAATGTCATCCACCTTTGATGTGTGAAAAATATGTCAAATGTGCTCTGATATTTCATTTGTTGATGGCACTTATCATGTAAATATGGCTACCCGCCCAGCTTCATTCTACGAGAACGACATCAAGAACCTTCCACAACGTTGGGAAAAATGTATCACTAAGAGCGGAGACTATGTAGAATAATAGGATGTGGCAATGTCTCTGTTTCCTTCAATATATTTTGTTTTTCCCCACAAGGCTCGTTCATATTTGATTCACCCTCGTACATCTTGAATATAAGTTAAGTAGAATTTTCAGTGAAATAGGCAGACTCGATCATTACTCGAACCCTGTATCCGGCATACCATGCAATTGCTCTACTGGCCTATCATTGCCTCATTTTTTGGTGATTTTCCTGTGTGTATTTGTCTCTGCAAGTTCTACTGCAACGGGATCTGTTGCCTTTGAAACAGACAAAACAGCGACAGCGAGAAATGAGGCGAGGCCAGGCTGGCTCGGTAGCTTAGTTGTAAAGCAATGGCACAGGATGCCAGACACACGGGTTTGAGTCCTGGTCAAGCCTGCATCAAATTTTGATGTAACTAATTTTTATGTAGTACATCTCCTGTGTGTGCCTAATTTAATGAATAAAAACTTTATAAAATCAGTTTCGTAATGTCAATTGACAATGATAATGGATTTTAAAAACAGATGTTAACAACTTCAAACAAGATCAATATTGTCTTTCTACAATTACCCAATACTAAGAAAAAAGTTGTTTCTCAAAATTGATAAGAACGTTATTTTCACAAATTTGAAAATCTGATAATTAACAATTATGTTTAAAACCTTTCTGCTTACACCGTACTAAAATTTCATCTCGATAGAACAACCCGTTTCTTATTTATACAACTTCAAAGAAAGCGATGGTTTTTCAAAACAAAAAAAAATGCACTTTATTTGTTCTCACGACGATTAAGAATGTAAGGCATACTTGAAAAAAGTTGTTAGAATAAATTAACGCAGAATTGAATAAGCTAAATTTTGATGTAACTAATTTTTATGTAGGTCTACTGGATGAATTTTAATTGGAGTCGAAACTCTAGTATCTATAATTTTTAATCCTACACACATCAGTCCAAATTAAATTCATGTCCAAAATTATAGTACCTGTTCACACAGGTTACATAGATATTTGCACGGATTAAGAATTGACAGTGATAATGAAATATTTCATGACTGAATACGAGCACTACATTTACTTTAATGAATGAGCTTTGCTAATATGGCGGTCGTTACAGGTTTTTGCTTCAAATATTGTATAGACTTTAGTTTCACGACTAGTTACAAGTGTCAAAAAGCAATACAAAATATTCTAGGTTTTTTAACCTGCTCATTCTAATATCTATTAAAATAGTTGTTACCCATATTTGAAAGCAGATGCTCTTTTAAAACATTAATTACTCAATAAAATAATGACGGAATCTTTTGTAATGATAGAAATTACATTTTGATGAGGCTTTGTGGAATTCCAGCAATGGGAATGGTAATACATGGTTATAAACGGCTGACGCAACGCTTCGTTGCAAGAGTGGTTTCAAGAAAGATGCTCCTTAACACGAGCATATAAATGACAATTAAATTAGAGGAATCTTCACATACGGCAATCATGCAGGTATGGGAAATATAAGTGACAAATATGCACCTGCTGCACAACACTTCGGATTGAAGGAAGAAGATTTATAAAATTTACCATAATTAAACAAAATAGTTATGGAATTCCTTGAGGAATCCCTTAAGAGATGTAGAAATGAAGTTTAAATAAAATATTTCTCCACATGTTACTAGTGGAAATGTTAAGAAACGGATATGTATTGCTGCCACAACAGTGTGTTGCTGGAGTGGTTTGAAAAATGATGCTCTTTAAAAATTATCCGTGTTTCCAGAACATAATGACAGAATTACTTTACAAAATAAAAAAAGGAGGGAAATGAAGTTTAAAAGATATATTTTAGAACATGCTATGCATTTGGTGGGGAAGATACGAGACGGATATGTATTGCTGCCAAAACACATCGTTGCAGGAGTGGATTGAATGAATTGCTGATACAGCAGACTATTGATGGAGTGGTTTTAAAAAAAGACGCTCTTTAAAAATTATCCAATTTTCCAAACATAATTGCATAATTTCTTGAGAAAATGCCTAAGAGGGATAGAAATTAAGTTTAAACGAGATATTTTAGAACATATGTCATGTATGTTGTGGGAAAGATAAGAAACGAATATATATTTCTGCCACAACACTCCGGGTTGTAGCGAGGTGCTCTTTAAAAATTAACCATTATTTGACAAAATAATGGCAGAACTCCTTGGAAATATGTAGAAATAAAGTTTAAAATGAAACATTTCTCCACATGTGGCAAGCAAGCATTTAGTGGGAAAGTTACGAAACGGATATGTATTGTTGCCACAACACTTCGTTACAGGATAGGTTTGAATGAATTATGCCACAAGAGTTTGTTGCTGAAGTGGTCTGAAGGAAGCCGCTCTTTGTAAATATTCGTTATTCAACATATTAATTGCATAATTCCTTGAGAAAACCCATTTAAAAGCAGAAATTATGTTTAAATAAAATATTTCTGAGAGCGAAAATTCAGTTGTGTCTCGATTAATATTCCTAAGTACTTTACTTCCAAGGCAGCTCGAATGGAAAAATTTCCAAGCTTTATTACTGGAGATCTCTGTAGTTTATCTTTTAGCAATATCTCAAGGGTTTTTCAGTAGGTATTGTTAGCTTAATTTATGATGCCCATTCTTCAAGCCTTAACATAACTTTATTAGTCTTCGTTTCAATGTCTCTACGATTGTCGGCACTGAAGATAATTAGTAGGTCATCAGTCAGTCATGTGCAGAAGCTTCACCAGAGTTGGCTACTTCGTGACATTCCATAGTATGAGTCCCAATACGGAACCTTGAGGGCAGCCTTTATTGATATTTCTATTGATACTGGCTGTACCCCATGTGTATTAGACACTCCTATTGCTTAAGTAATCCTTTATAATATCATATAAAGCCATTGGTATGAGAAGTCTTTGAAGTTCTCCAAGCAAGTACGGCCACCAGACGTTGTCGAACGCTACACTTATATCAATAGTTATTGCAAGGACATATTTCCTGAGATCTTGTTGGACAATCTGTGTCACCATATTGATTGCATCCTCAGTGGAGCGTCCCTTCTGGAAGCCATACTGCCGTTCAGAGTTGTTGCTAAGAATTCATCTCTCGTTTAAGCGTTTGGCAATAAGTCTTTCAAAAACTTTTCCCAGGGTGTCCAATAAACATATCAGTCTGTATGACTTGACGAGAACTGTGTCCCTTTTAGCATCCTTTGAACAGAACACAAGTCTGGACAATTTCCACGTATTGGGGAAGATCCACTGATTACAAAGTAGCTGAAGGTCACCAAGTAAGTTGTTCTTCAACATCTTGATGACTTCATTTGAAATGTCGTGAGGACCAGGGGCCCTCCTATTTCTCAATCTATCGATAATAAGCCCAATCTCCTCTTGAGCGAACGGTATCACCATCAGTTGATTGTTGTAGTTATTATTAGCATTCGCTCTGATGATTCGCTGTTCTGGAGTGTCTTGAAGAGGATCATCCAACGGAAGAAACTCTTCCATCAAGTATGAAACTGCCTTGTTCCAGGTCTTACTATAAGTAGTTTTACTTTTCTTCATTGGGACGGGAGCAAACCTATGTCTGCTCCTTTGCGAGGCCATTCTATATAGTTTCCCCCACGGATTTATTTCAATCTCCTGCTGAACGTACCTTGATCATGATTTAACTTTGTACTGTTCAATAAGGGAAGAGTAGATGTGCTTGGAATTCCGATATTTTTCCAAAAAGATCAACCTGTCTCTTTCTGTGGCAGAATTTTGATAGCGTTTTCTCAAATTCAAGGGTTACCCTCCTACGTGCCCATATATACTTGTATTTGGGCCACTCATGCTTGAGTGAGCTGTAAGTGGATTTGGGAATTGATAGAATTGCAGATGTAATAGCATTAGTAATATTTTTGGCAAAACCCTCAGCCAGTCTTCCTGGACTCATAGGATTTAGCATAAGCTGATTCGTTACCAGTGACCTCAGAAAGTCTTGATCCCTGGTACTCCAGATCCTCTTGATGTTGTCATTATTAAGTGTGTGTCTTTTCATAAGTTGGATATTATAACTAATCAGATTGTGATCACTAACCGTTTGGTTGTCTTCTACCTTCCAATTGACAACAGACATCCTCCCTCGGTAATTTGTAGTAGTAACATCGGTTTTTGAAGTCCCTCCTCTATAATTTGAATAAGTAGGAACCTCCGACCTGCGATTTATCACACTTAATTTTTTGCTTGCTATAAAATATTCTAGTTCTTGTTAACGATCATTAAAGATTCTGCTATACCATAGTCTAGACTTTGCGTTTGAATCCATCGCTACCAATAAGTTGTTGATTGATAGACCCGTGACAGTTTTATCCAAGATAACCAGGTGAGGTTTCCTTTTGAGTCCCAAGG
Organism: Lepisma saccharinum; assembly: GCF_977018435.1. Lineage (NCBI taxonomy): Eukaryota > Metazoa > Arthropoda > Insecta > Zygentoma > Lepismatidae > Lepisma > Lepisma saccharinum. The sequence goes on from NW_028143356.1 coordinate 18,270, forward strand.
CCATTTTCACATGTAACCCCCTTGGTCCCGTGCCGATTTTGAGAAAAATGCAGAGTTTCAATTAAATGAGTGTAGATCGGATGCTAATTGCCCTAGACAGATGAGTGATATACCGTTGTACGCGGAATGAACCAGAGATTCAGACTATATGAAATTTAAGCAAATTTGGCGTATATGTGGCGGTGTTGAGGGGGCTAACTCTCAAAATTCCAAAATTTCGGTGGGAAAATGGAGTCCCCCTCCCCCTACAAGAAAAAAATACATGACAGTGTCGACATGCACATGGAAATGATCGCTGACATGTAAGGAACACATACATATTTGCATTATTATCATATGACAAATGTAACGTGAGTTGTACCCCCAAAATGAATGGTCGGCACGCCACTGTTTAGCTTCAAAATGCAGTGGTACATTGAAATGGCTTTAGCTCAGAGACTATTGCCCTGGAGATATGAACGATATACCGTTGTAAGCAAAATGAATCACATATTCAGACGATATATAATTTATGCACATGTGACGTACATATGGAGTGGAAAGGAGGGAAATCCCCTGAAAAATACATTTTTTTAAAGAAAATAAGGGGTTTCTCCCCCCTTCCCCGAAAAAAGGATATGAAAAGTTCAAAATCCACATAGAAATTATCGCTGGCATGTAAGAAACAGACTTCTTTTTTTCATTTTTGTCATATGACAAATATTACGCGAATTGTACCCCTGAAACGAAAGGCTTGTACGCCACTGTCTCAAGCTTCGGAATTGAGCGAACTGCAGAGTTACTTTGAAATGACTATAGCTCAGAAACTAAATGCCCTAGAGATATGAAAGATATACCGTTGTACGCATAATGAATCACAGATTCAGACGATATATAATTTATTCACATTTGGCGTACATATGGAGGGGGAAGGGAGAAAAACCCCCAAAAAATGATTTTAAAAAATTGTCACTTCACCCAAAAAACGTCCTCGCACTTGGGCACAAAACGACACCTACGCACAACATTCACGGACGAAAGCTAGAACGCAGTGAAAAATGAGCGTCGATTCTTGCAGCTACTTGAAATTTTATTTTTAGACAATACAGGGTAACCCGAGTTGCAACTTGTGAGCATTTTTGCTAAAAAAAGGTTTCCTTCAGCCCGCTTCGAAATTCCATTCTCACAACCCATAATCAACAACCAGTCTTCCCCCTTCCCCACCCCCACCCTCAGCTTGCGCCCTCACGGAAATCTTTTATTTTGACATCGGATACTGATAAACAAGCTTTATTTTACTGCTGTTAACAGGCGGGAGTGAAAAGCATTGCCTTAGAACATCAAACCCGTCTTCCTTTGTCGGCAAAAATTTTCCCTTGAAAAGAGACGCAAAAGAGAAGTCCCTTTCCCGCCTTTTCCCCTCCATGTTCATGAAGGAAAAAGAGGTGCTAGAAACATTTCTGTTAAACACATGTGTTAAAGAAGTTAAAGTGCTCCCCTGTGCTCCCCTGTGCACCACGCCATGAAAGAGTATAGGGGATGGGGGGATAACGCCCCACACTTTCCTGATCCGGTCGTGACTGGGGTGATGTGATCAGCATCAAGCCCCTGACCGCCAGGGTTTCCCCCAGGTATCCAATGTTATTCGACGCTGTTTGGACGCCGGGGCCGCTCCCAACGTTAGAATAGTTCCCGGATTTGAACCGGCCGGGGATCGAACCCGGGACCTTCAGCATGGTAGTCAGACGCGTTACCGACTGAGCCACCGCGGCCACAAATACATGTGTTATTAACAATATATATATATAAAAATCAAAATTCTAGCCATAAATAGAAAAGTTATAACATAAAAACTACGACCTTGACACAGCGTCTCGATCGAGACGCTTGGTCCCGTGGGGGTTACTATTGGGTATCTAGATGGAGACGGTTGGGACACAAAATGTTAATGGGATCGTTGTACTGACAATATAAATTTGCCAGCACCAATCTCTCAGTCTCCAACGTTATTTCCACAACTATACAATGAGAGGCTGAGAAATTGAGGTGCCAGAATACTTGTAGATTAGAGTTTGAAACAATAGTTAGAACTTTTGGATTATCTGAACGGCATATGTCCTCATTTTCTTAGGCACATTTACTGCTTTAACCTTTTTAGTATAAGGTTCTTTGATAAGTGCTATATCTACATTTTTGGTATTTATATATTTGACCACCTCTTGAGTGGTCAATTGAGAGCCCTGAGCATTTATTTGAATAATGCTTAGATTTTCAATAGTTATACTTAGATCAGTTTTAGTAGAACTACCCATAGTTAATCTTTGAGATGGCTCTGTCATAAAACTCTTGGTATGTTGGGGCAGTTATTCCTAACACAGTTTCTGGCTCTGTACTTACAGGGTGTACAAATGCGTACGTTGACAGTCGAACACTCTTCTTCGTGACGAGCTCCACCGCATTTACCACAGGTCTGTCCTTTGCCGCAATTTTCCTTGATATGGCCAAGTTCGTGGCTGTTGTAGCACCTAGGAACAGATATACAGTCCTTAATATTTACCACTTGAAAATGGAAATAGAGCTGATTTCAACCAATTATCAGATTCCTCACGGGCGGAGAAACCTTTATAGCAACATGAGAAGAAGTTTCCCTTTGCCTCACAGTCCTAAAACAAATACTTAAATTATTCTCCATTTCTTCTTTAGACATTGTTTCTTCAAAGTTCATTGTATACATCTCATCGAGTAATTCTTGGTCTTCACAAGATTTGCGAACCTCGTGATACGTTCTTGCAATTAGACGCGTCGTATTATTAATAAACATACATGCACCAACGGACGATAAAGATGATAATACTAAAGATGATTTTTATACAGAGTTAGAACAGGTCATTGATAAATGTTCTCAGTAAGATATGAAAATTCTGTTAGGTGACTGTAATGCACAGATTGGCAAAGAAGAGACATTTAAACCCACGATTGGTAAAGAAAGTCTTCATGAATTAAGTAATGATAATGGTATAAGATTGATTACTTTTGCAACCTCAAAGAATTAAATTGTGAAAAGTACCACTTTTAAACATAAAGATATCCATAAATATAACTGGTCTTCTCCAGATGGTAAACCTCATAATCAGATAGATCATATTCTCATTGATAAGAGAAGCCATACTAGTATAATTGACGTTCGTACACATAGAGGTGCTGACTGTGCCAGTGACCATTATTTAGTAATTGCTAAATTAAGAGAAAGACTCTCAATGATAAATCATAAGCAACAAGATCTTAAAGTTCTAAAATCTGATACAGGAAAGTTTACTGATGAAAGAATTAGGATTTAAATGATGATGAAAATATAAATGAAACAGACGTAAATAAGAATTGGGAGCACATACGTAATGCAATAGAATCAGCAGCTAAAGAAAGTATAGGATACCATAAACCGAGAAAAAGTAAGCCATGGTTTGATAATGAATGTCATAATCTAATAGAAATAAGAAATCAGGCTAGACTTAGGTGGTTAAATAACTCTGATGATACAAACTAAGCAATTACAATAGAATAAAGAGAGAAGTTCACCGCACGTTTAGAAGTAAAAAAACAGATTACTTGAAAAGCAAAATTAACGAAATTGAAACAAACAACAAAAATAAAAATATCAGAGATTTATATATAGGTGTAAATGAGTTTAGAAAGGGGTGGCAACCTAATGTAAACTTGATAAAAGATAAAGACGGTGATTTTGTAGCTGACCCAAATAGATGGAAGAACTACTTTAATGACCTTTTAAATGTCCATGTTGGAGATAAATCAGAAGTAAATGAAGTCCACACAGCAGAACCTTTAGTTCCAGAACCTAACTTGACTGAAGTTAAGGATGCTATTAAAAGGCTAAAGAATAACAAAGCACCTGGCATTGATTTAATACCAGGTGAGTCAATGAAATATGGTGGAAATTCATTAATATATCAAATTCATAAATTAATTTGTTTAATTTGGAATAAAAAAGAAATCCCTCAACAGTGGAAAGAATCCATAATTGTTCCCGTGTTTAAAAAATGTGATAAAATGAACTGCAATAATTACCGTGGAATTTCTCTACTCTCAACAACATATAAAATATTATCTAACATTATTTTAACAAGACTAAAACCATCTGCTAATGAAATGATAGGTGATTATCAATGTCTATTTAAACGCAACAGATCAACTACAGATCAAATTTTTCACATCAGACAGACACTTGAAAAAAGTGGGAATATAATCAAAATGTCCATCAGCTTATTCATTGATTTCAAAAAAGCATATGATTCGGTCAAAAGAGATAAATTATATAATATATTAGTCGAGTTTGGAATACCTAAGAAGCTTGTTAGTATGATAAAAGTATGCACCAGTGAAACAGAAAGTAAAATTCGTGTGGGTATTAATGTGTCTGACAAATTTACAATTCATGATGGGTTAAAACAAGGAGATGCATTATCTCCATTGCTCTTTAATTTTGCCTTAGAATATGCTGTTAGGAAGGTAAAAGAAACTAATGAAGGACTAAAATTAAATGGTGTGACTCAGTTGTTAGCATATGCTGATGATGTAGACTTATTAGGGGATGATATAAATACAATTAAGAATAATGCTAAAATATTTTTCAAAACTGCTAAGGAGATAGGTTTGGAAGTTAACAAAGAGAAAACTATATATATGCTTACAGGACGAAACCAAGTGTTAGGTAATAATCAAAATCTAATTATTGATAACAACTCGTTTGAACATTACATTACGATATCGAGCTAATGCGTTGAGCTGCCACTTGATACGTTCTTGCAATTAGACGCGTCGTATTATTATACAGGGTGCGGCACGTAAAACCAGCCCGTTGTAATCCCGATGTAATTGTTTTGCTAATGAACATGTAAAAGATGTAAATGAACATGTCAACAGAAGATGGCGTTGCATGAGTTACTAATTCTGTTTCTCACCAACATCCGTGGTCGAGTGAAAGCAGTTGAGAATCAGGCCTTGTTGGGTGAAGCCGTGATAATGCCGTATTTCATTCCTGAGCGTGTTGCAATTGTGAAGCTTTTGTGCGCACCGGATCCTTTGTGAAAACAATTAAGTTGTTTCAGGAGAAATTTCCAGGACGTCCTGTCCCAGCAAAACGCACAATACAGAATTTGATTGGGAAATGGAGGTGTACAGGATCTGTTGCAAATGCTCCCAGGGACAAACGCCCATCTGTCTGCACACCTGAATTACGGAGGCAGGTGCAGAACATAATGGCGAGAAGTCCTCGTAAATCAACAAGGAAATTAAGTCAACAGGTTCCAGCTAGTGAGCGAAGTTGTATACGTGTGTTAAGGGCGCTAAAATTAAAACCTTACCGGATAAGTGTAGTGCAACAACTGAGGGAGCTTGACCCGGTGAAGAAGGTGGATTTTTGTTCATGGCTATTGACGAATGTTGCCAGTGGTGTTTTGGATCCATTGATGCTCATCATGAGTGACGAGGCGTGGTTTCACCTGTCGGGATACGTAAAGTCCCAAAACAATCGCTATTGGTCGTCACAGAATCCACACGTAATCCAAGAGCAGCCATTGCATGACGAAAAGATTGGTGTTTGGTGTGCATTTCCACACAACGCGTTATGGGGCCCATATTTTTTGAAACCACAGTAGAGAGTAACGTGTATTTGGGAATTCTGGAAGAGTTTTATGAACAATTGACAGAAGAGGAGCGTCAGTTCTCTTACAGTCAGCAGGACGGATCAACAAGCCACACATAAAATGCCTCAATATACCGTGTGCATGAAATGTTTACTCCAGAGAGGACAATTAGCAAAGGCCTGTGGCCTCCTCGGTCACCCGACTTGTCAACTTGTGACTTTTACTTGTGGGGAATGTTAAAGGGGAAAGTATTCAAAACAAATCCACACACAATTGAAGAACTCAAGACCTCCATCCAGAATATCATTAACAGCATCACCACTCAAGAATTAACAAAGGTGTACATGAATCTCCTGAAACGTGCTCAGACGTGTGTTGAAGTGGGTGAAGGACACTTTCAGCATCTATTGTGAAGGTGAGAAATCTTAACACACAACATTACATTTCATTTTGTGTTTTGTTTTTGTTTGATTTTGTTTTAATTTCACTTAATCATTCAAATTCTTCATCTAATGATATCTTATGAAGGGACGGGCTGGTTTTAAGTGCCACACCCTGTACTATTAATATTAACTTAATAATACTCAGCGGTGAACGATGAGACGTGGTGAAGTACAGTCTTAGAAAAAAATACCTGGGCCACGGGACGTAGAATTTCGTAACGTCTTAAAGCCTGTTGTTTATGCAATCCAAATAACAGAATATTCGCTTAAGTTTGCCTGGTGATTCTGAGTTCTCGGGAAGGATTGAGCTTTGATAGCATGAGTCACATGACTCGTGCCCCAGCCACAACAAACAGCTGGGTGCTACGATGCCTCCAGAAGAAAGTTTCAGGAACTGGTTTCTTGACAAGAGCTACTCGTAAGGAAATACTATCCTTTCAAGTGATATTAGAGTCATTGTCAAGAAGGTTTGCTGAAATTATGGTTCTCATCACAGACCACATGCCACACGTTAATTGTTTAAGTCCAGTTCATGCACTGGACCTACAGAATAAAATGGGATCCGAACCAAATGCCTCTCTATTTGGTATTGAATTCGGAAGCCTTTCATTACATGGCGAAGACGTTACCACTACGACATCAGAGAGGCAATGGAACCCCTTGAGAAAGAGATAAGCGAAAATTGCTACGTGACAAACCATATTTGCCCGTAAATTTCAAAAATAAGACAATATTTTGTACTGACAGTTTCGAACCGTGGGAGAGGCATATATTTTTTTGTACCATCGTCCATTTCACGAGTTTATAATTCTTCGTCACCGACACGAGTAACGCGAGTGGTAGAAGAAAAGCGAAGTAAAATAACTGAAACAGAAATAAAAGGAAAAGCGAAATAAATTTTATTCATAATATTCTGCAGTTACTTGAGTTGTATTCACGGGATGCTATCTTTAAAGAAAGCCGTGGTCTCTTCCTTGTCTTTTTCGCTTTCTTTGTGCTCTTGCTTCCCCCGTCACGATTGGTCTAAAACTAATTAATGCGACGTTAATTAAACAATCCAAACAACGAAACAATGCACAATCAACTGCACAAAACAACATTCCAAATGTTTTCGAATCGGAAAACAATTGAGATGCTGTAAAATGACTTAAGATGCAGTAATAAAGTGGGAATTCGGTACCGTATAGAATTAAATCGGTAGAGATGTTCGATTTGATTGGATGTTTGTTATTTAGATTTGCTATTCTTTCACTTTTGGCAAATAGCGACGATGAAGATGAGTGATGCTATGATGAAATTGATGAAGGGACACTTACCAAGGACACCCACGCCCAAGTCGAGATTCTAACCAGGGACCCATGGCATCGTAGCGCGCTGTGCTAACCACTCCTCCATGGAGTGGACATTATGCCATATTTTGTGTGCTCAATTGGGATCAATCAATGGAATGAATAGGCATATTATATGATTAATAAATTCATATCATAATACCACGTCATATTATTCGGCACGAAGTAACATCAGAGACATTCAATCTTGCATTTTTGCCTTTCAACTAATTCTTTGAATTCAGGTTAATCACAACAATAAGATAAATTATGAAGCAAATGATAGTGAATGTGGGATATTATTACGAATTACCTGACAGAAACAACATTAAGCAGGCTCGGTGGTCAAGCTCATTAAGTGATTGACATTCGATATCGTCGCCAAAGTTCCCGGGTTTGAGTACCGTCCTTGTCGGGGGTGTTTGACTATTTCGTCATCAATTTCATGTAATGGTCACTCGTCCTTATCGTCGCGATCATCGAACAGGGAATAAAAATTATAAAAATAAATACGATGGAAGAGTACTTATTTCATCTCTCACGAAATCTCCTACAAAACCGGAATATATAAAATACATGTATATTCATTCACATACATTTTCGATTTCTATATTTAACTAATCGAGACCGAGAACGGGAGAGCAATTTTCAATTCGACAAACCGAGAGACGAAGAAACTGTCAAGTCTCGTTTCTTCTTGGCACCTCCGTAATCGAGTTGTTCTGTTTGTCATTGGCTTTGTATTGGTAATTATTGTCATTATTCTTCCCCTGCAGGTAAACCATAACGATGAATTATGATGAAATGAAGCAGATAAAAGGGCAAGAACAAGAAAGTCATGCCTGTTCGGGACTCCAACCCAGAAACTTATGTAACGAGTTTTGAAATTCTGGAGAAGGCGTCCGTGTTTCGCTTGGTTTTCTCTTTCCTCTACTTCTCTTATATTATCATACATGTATAATAAAAATGGATCTGATACGATACGTTGCGATTCATAATTGTGCTTGTTAGATACTACAGATGTGAACTCCAACCTGCAATATATTATTCCCTTTTGTTTCGTATCTGGTTGAACATGAAATTTTCTTACACTGTGACAATTTCTTTCTTAGTTTTGGTTTGGTGCACAGATATGCTAATCTGGACTCGACCTTCAGTTTAAAGTGGGATACTAACCACTATGTGCATCCACCGTGTTTCAAACCCGGGATCCACTGATTACAAGGCGACGACGTTATCACTACGCCATCGAGGAGGCCCCATGGCAAAATGTTATTCACTCGATCTCTACCATAATTTATTTCAGCATTTACATTTTCGTTTTCTTCTTCTTTTTTCCTTTTGTTAACTACTCTTATACAACTCTTTTTTGCGTCTTCGAATTTCTTCTTGTTTCAGGAAAAAATAATACATGCAGGCTGTATAAAAATCCCCCGTTCAAATAGATAAAACGTTCACTCTCGAGAACTAATTTACATGTTTATCACTAACGTAACCATTAGGAAGGAAACTATTGAAATGTTAACTGATATAACTGCAGATGAAACAATACTTACAGCCACTAACGAAATATCTATTCTTGTGTAGCCTCACAGACAACAAGTATATGGTGAGTCATTCACTCTTGCTGACTACGGGCGAAGGTCACTGAACTAAAAGGTGGTGGCAAGCAAGCAGGCTTCTGCTCTACCAAAGACGAGGTCACGTGTTCCAGTTATCAATGGCGTATGTTTTGGTCCCGTCATTGCACCTAGAACACTTTATCGTCGTGGCCTTGAAGTTCCCTCAGGGCACTCCTACGTAAAGGCTTCTCAGCTAGAAGGATATAATCCCCATTGAGTGGAGGAAAAGTGGGTGCGTATAGAGGTCCTTCAACTTTCGTATTCTTTTTCATTTCAGAACCCGTGCTGTATCGTCGACATAATCCAATCTATCCGATGTAGGTTTTAGGTTCTGTTTCTGTTCGGTTATTTCACGTTGTCTTCCTGCTTATGTTATTCGCGACGAAGGTTCTGGATTCGATAATCTGTACAATAACGGGTTTGTGTTGGTTGGTTGATTGGTGTCTTAAGTCCACTTTATGTCCTGTTAGGCTAATCGTGAATGGACCTATAGTTTAAAGGGGGATCCGAACCACTATGTTCCTCCACCGAGTATCGAACCCGGGATCCCTTAATTACAAGGCGCCCACGATCCCACTGCGCCATCGGGGATTGTGTTCGAAACGAATGAATCAAATTTGAGTGATATGATATGCAACCATTGTAAGACTATTGAAAGAAAAGCTATGGGAACCTGCCAGTTTTTCTACTGCAGACAGGAAACCATAAACATGGAAGAGAAGCTTATATTCTATGAAACCTGACGCCATGTGCTCGAATACTGGCTAAATATAATCCATAGAGGCATAGCAACGTTAAACAACCTCTTATATGATACATATAGGTTTAAAAAGGTCGAAATACAAAGATTGTGTGCGCCTCACTGATGGCGTAGTGGTAAGGCCTTGTAATCAAGGGGTCTGGGGTACGATACCAGGTGATCGCACATAGTGGTTCGGATCCCACTTTAAACTGTGTGCACTGCAGATTAGTCTATCTGTGCCGGTGACTCAGTCGGTAACGCGTCTGACTACCATGCTATAGGCCCCGGGTTCGATTCCCGGCCGGTTCAAGCCCGGGAACTTTTCTAACGTTGGAAGCGGCCCCAGCGCCCACCCAGCGTCGAATGAAATGGGTACCTGGGGGAAACCCTGGGGGTAAAGGCGGTCAGGGGCGTGATGCTGATCACATCACCCCCACTCACGAACGAATCAAGAAAGTGTGGGGCGGCGGGATGCTGATCACATCACCCCCACTCACGAACGAATCAAGAAAGTGTGGGGCGGCGGGATGCTGATCACATCACCCCCACTCACGAACGAATCAAGAAAGTGTGGGGAGTTACCCCCACACCCCCTATACGCCTTCATGGCGTAGCGCCAAGTACAGGTGAGAACTTTACCTTTTTTTGTTGCATAAAGTGGACTTACAACAAAATTTAAACTTGCGATAAAGATTATGATAAGGTATTAAAGAATTGGGTCTAACACATGTTTTTATTGTTTACCAATGACATTGTTAACTAATATTCTTAATTTCAGTTTCAAGATGAAATCGGCTACGAAATAAAAGGAGTGGGTTCATATTTCTGTTACGAAATTCCACTTTTGTAGTAGACCTGTGCCACACTAAGTTGTGACAATAAACAAATCTGAGACACTTTCAAAGTATTAAATTGCTATCTACGTATTTGGGAAAAATCTTTCAATATAATACTTTTTTTGGACGCGTCAAATCATAGTATTTAATTCCTGTTTTAGCAGCTTTAAGAAACCTGATTTTTTTGGGGGGGGAGTTCCAAATGCTCTTTCTGCTCCCGTCAAGTTACGCCTATGACAAACGGGAATTCAAAGTAAAAGACTGTCCCGACTAAATCGGGAGACACGTCTGATAGATTTAGAATTGGGAAAATCATAATTAAGCGTGTAGTTGAAAACAACCTCTTTTCATATATTGCATGCAGCTCTACTTTTTCTGCAATGTGGATCAAGAACTGGGGACGTGGAGAAGCACAACACTCCACGTAACCAATAGTCACGTGACCCTCTTTGCTTTCCTGTCATGTTGACCTTCGCGTGGAACACATTTCTCGGTGTTAAGACAGGCAAAATCACCCGATCATCGAAGGGTGCAATATGTGTTGCCTACCCTCCTGCATTACTTGCTCCTATTAAAGCCGTATGGGGAAGAACTTTTTTCCATGACTGTACACAGACTCCTCCCAGGTACAGGGATAGTGTTAGGCAAAACAATATTCACAGCACAGAGAAATAAAACCACATTACTGCAGTATGTATAAACTGAAAGGTTATATTCTTTATTTATTGCACTTATAATTGAAATATACTTGAGACGGAGGCGAGAATTTAGCTTTGTCGATGAATTGACTCAACTAAAACGCATAAACTCAATGCGTGGCTATCGGTAAGCCTATGATCACATAGACCTAGCTTGCGCCCCGAACTACCACACCAAGAGATATGCAATGATAACTGAGCCAATATTTGCTCTTTAGTCTTTTATTTCCAAATTAATCCTTAGGCTAGCTTTATTATTTAACGTAGAATGGTTGCAGTATTGTGCATATCATTAATGCATGGTTATTGGCGTACCTATGATCACATAGGCCTAGTTTGCGCCCCGAACTACCATACCAAGATGTATGCACAACATTTAAAAGCTTCGTCGATCCGTGGCGAAAAAATGGGATGTTTCTTACGCGATATCCTCGCTTTTATACTATTTTCGAGAACACAGATTAAAGTACAGATGAATCACTCACTGTCTACAAAATTATACTATCAACAAAACTGACATCTATACATCTTTAGAAATACAAATTCGTACAGTGCACTCTAACAAACATGAAGATACATTAAACTACTCATAACAGAGCATAAAATACAATAAACATTAAACAAAAGATATATATTACAAACAAGGTGCATTATTACATATAATAACAAAGAAATTACGCTTTCCTTCACAAAAATGAATACATTAGTGACATATTTGCTACTGGTGACGTCACTTAAAAATGTTGATCATATCACTCGTATAAAATAATTAACGAGTTTCTCTTTTAAGTTGTTTCCATCTTTAAGCCTTTCGAGTGAAGATCTTGATCCGCTCCAAATCAATTTTTGTTGCTAGCTCAAATTTTTGACTGGTCTCATACTAGTGATGCGAATCTTACCTGAGCAGGTCTTAAACTTGAAGTAATATCTTGCCTTATATCTCGACAAGTTTTGTCCTTCGCCCTAATGAATAACGCCGGTCTAGAGGCTCTAGAAGGTCTGGGAACATCAGGAACTCTACAATCCTACTTCAATGTATCTGCATAGTAATGACTGCTGCTTGACTGGCTCTCGTGTGAATTTGAGGGATATTGTCTAGCTCTTAACTCATCCTGCAACATTTGTTTATCCTTTCTCAATTCTTCATTGGGGGCCTGGGAAACCTCGAGACTGGTTCCAAGGTCTTGATACTCCGCCAAGAGCTTGCTCACTAACTCGGTCAACAAGATTTAGATGGTTATCTTCAACTTCTCCCAGCGATACCCGCTTGCAGCTCATTAACTTGGAATCTAAACATGTTAGCGATCTCTCCACGCTGATTACCTATACCTGCTTGTTCTTCCATTATTATTTGATCCCCATTCTCTGGTGCTCGCCTCTTGGGTGTGGGAGCGGAGGGACTGTCCCTTGATCTTTTGTTGGATTTTTCATTATCCATTTGACTCTATCACAACACAAACACAATCCTTATAACAATACCTCTTTAATTAATAATATCCATTTCCGTCTTCTTCCGAGACACACACTTTAAAACTCTCCAGGAAATATCAATAAATTAACAATCACACACACTTTAAAATTCCTAGGGGAGCGGCTACCCACCCCCTGGAGCGCCAGTCCCAGATCCGCCCTGCCTTAAGTCCTCACCTATTGCGTTCCACTGCAAGGTAGATCCCCTGACTATTGATGAGGATGCAAATATTTTAAAGTTGTACTTCACCAGTCAGAGGGGGCCGGGGAACTGTCCTGGTAGCGTACAGTTCATGGAGCGAACAGGGCATGGAGCGGACACAACGCGATTGACATGTTATCTAGTGAACTAATCAGTGAGAAAATGTAAACCTCCCGCCCCCACGTTATGACGTTTTTAAGCACTCTAGGCGTAATACACCAATAATACACGTCACTTTGCTTCGGTAAAACACAACCTGGGATAAAGAAATAAGATACTTAATTTTTTTTTTTATTTAAGCTTCAACCATCTTTCTTTTTGTAGTGCCCATGATAATTTTTCACCTCATTCTTTATTGATATTTTTTTCTTTCCAGAATCGAATACAAGTGGACATAATTTCTACAAAGTTTTATATTAACAAATTTGAATAGTTTTTTTTACAATATTGTCTCATTTTAACGTATTATTGAATAATTTGGAATAAAATAGGTTTTAAAAGAATCACTGTTGGGATATGGTTTGCTATGGTGAACAATAGATGGCTCTGGACTTATCAGTATTTTTCTAACATTGTTGTTTATTGTTTCTGAATGTTTTACTGTGGTGGAAATGAGTTAATATCTTGATTTTTTTACAGAATTTAGAATTTTATTTGAAATTGAGAAGATAAACCACATGTAGGAAGATAACAAAGTTTAATTTCTAATTGCCATAAAGAAAAATGTATGTAATTTCCTTTTATAGAAGTAATAAGAAAACTAAATTTTTCTTGCCAAATGGCTTTCATATCAATATTATGATGATATTGATATATGGCGCTCAACAAGGGTTTGAACTACACGAACCTGAATGTCCCAATCCATTCACTGCACAACTCAACCAAGACATTTTACATGAAATTTTAAAATGTACATAAGTATGAAAATTTTTCTTGTACAAATGATATAATTACAATTTGTTTTTTGAATATCCTGAACTTTTCTGTTTTGTTTTGAAACATTTACCTAAATAAATTTATTTCACAATGATTTTTTAGTTTTACTATGTTTATATGGAAACATACAAAGGCAAAATGATATTTGTACATAATAGAAATCAAGTGATAAAGATTGTGATGTGAAATTATGAAATGAACCCATATTTTTTTTATATGCTAGCTTAATAGCATAATGCTATAAAAACAAGAATAGTAAATATGGTATAATACCTGAGTGATTGACTAACTCGCAATGACAACATGCAAAAATCCAATCATGTTACAAAATAGTAGTAAGTTCTACAAGAAATTTTAAAGAAGTTCAGCAGGAAGCACTTTGCTACTTCCAATCTTAATGCAATACAAGCAATAGTACAAACTCTTCATTTGTGAGCAAGATGCACACACACAGACACACACACACACACACACACACACACACATATATATATATATATATATATGTTTATTTTTGCTGACTTCACATAGTCAACATGAATATGTATGTATTTTGTGGAATTCCATATCGGCGCAATACCACCTTATTAATTTTGCAAATTTCAAAAATTTTGGTTATTTGCGCTTGCATATATTATGCTAACTGAGTATTAACTATGAGTGAAAGTACAGAATTTGTTAACCAGTTATTCTGACAATTCACATACCATCAGTATTTATGCTCACTAGATACCAAGATTGAATATTCAAAATTAAGGTTGCATCTCTTAACTATTCACAAAACAAAACATTTAAGGAAATATAGATCCGACAAGCTAGGTTTAACTTACATTATACTGGAAAATAAATATTATATGATTTTATAACATTACCTTGAGAAGTCTAAGGGTATCACATATACATTTTCATCACATTTAAGATACCACTCTACAGAACTTACGCGTCTACTTATATATCAAGTTACAAAATATTACCAAATTATGTGTGAATAATTAGAAAAATTAAAGTCAGTATACTTAAGCTAAAAAGGGATTGCATGATTAAAGTGATTATTTCAATGAACCAGACAAATTACCATCTAAATAAGAAATAATATTTCATTTATTGTTACTTTATACCATAAATATCGTTACGCCAAATATCGTGTATCTACAATACCGCCACAGCAACTTTATAAAATCAAATTTTTATTTATATGTTTGTATCTATGTTGTACTAATTAAGCATAAACCACTAGTGAAATATTAGACCTAATTGACCACTCAATTTCAAGATTGAACATTCAAAGTACAGCAAATCACATGAGACAGACTACTAAATACCTTACATGTGACTGAGACACGGAACGAAGTAATGGAATGGTGAAAATATAACTCACTATCTAGAACTCAAACATTACCCTAATTACTATAATGCCTTTGAAATATTTGTCTTTAACAGAGATCTGGACACCAAATTGATCTTTACAAATGTTTGTTTTTACAATGCCAATACAATTTCAGATAAGTTTTCTCCTAGTGTCATGCTATCAAGAACTTTGCAATCGATTAATAGCATAAAAGTATACAGCTGGCTGCAAATGTATCACAAAGTACATTGCACTTCACCATATTTACTCTCTGTAATCTAATCAACATTACATGTAAAGAAAACACTTTTATAACATTATATAGTACCGAATCATTGTCTGCAGATAATTCAACGGAAGGCTAAAACATATAGATTGCTTCAAAAATGAGCATACATGTCTCACAATAATAGATAAACATGCAGAAATAATATCTTACTTTGCTGTTGTACAAACATAAATTCAGATCTCTGAAAACAATATGTAACACCTTGCAATAGCATGTAAATAAATTATTTGGAGTTCAAGAATTAAACGTAAATGCAAATACACCGGAATACAAATGCTGGATTAGCATCATGAATAATGATGTTATTTTGAAACAGGAAGGATATAAAAATAATGTATTTATTTTGCAACTGAGTGTACCAATAGTGTTACTATCTAAAAACTGAAACTTTTCAATTCTCTAAATACTTGATTTAAGGTTTGGCCAGCAAAGCAGTTTTCGTTACATCAACATACATAGATATATGCACATATAGAGATATACATGAACATGCATACACACTTATCATTTCTAATATTTTTAACGTACTACCTACCACTCAACTTATTATTAGAACATAATTCATAGTACATTTATGAGAAAACAAAAGTAGTTAAGTTACTATACATGAGCTTCAATGACATTACATTGCATGCATATGGTTAATTCTACTATTTAAACAATCCAATCACTGCATTATGGTAGTACTAGGAAATTTTTGTACTGTTCTGGTTTCATCACCTTAATATGCTGAACATGGACAAGAAAAATAATGTTGCAGTGCATGTTACTTAACATTTTCTTTTAACATATTACCTTGCACTTAACTTTTTTTTTAATACATTTATGAGACACTTATGAAAGAATAAGACAACATGTTTCACTATAAATCACTTTTGAAAGAATTACAATATATATACACATCTGGTTAATTTCACAAAGCACACACTATTGACATTATGGCAATACTAAGAATTTCGTGTGTGTGTTTTCGGATCCAAGATTGTCTGTATTGCTGCCTTTATGATCACCTTGCTTCTTCATTTTCACTTTTTTTCTTTTGTCTCTCGTCTTTATTTCCTGTTTGTTCGGAAATTGCAGAACCAATTCCCTCATCTTCCATTCTGTCTGTAACATGCTTTATCTTAAAAGTTTTCCATTTTGTGTGTCTTCTGACATCTTCACTAAGCATTGGTAAGAATTTATCTTCTATCAAATACGCTTTCTCACTGTCGGAACTTCTACATCCAGCTTCCCTTCTAGATTTCTTTTTTCGCTTTTTCTTCTTTCTACTTTTTACTTTCTTCACCATTTTCTCTTGTTTTTGACTATTTGAGGAGTCGTTACTGCTACTGGATATCTTGGAGCAGGCAATCTTAAGTCGCTTTACATCATCTGTTTGGTTTTGAGAAAAGTACGTAGAATTATTTTTATGCAAACTGTTCTGATGATGTACATTTACTTCCATAAATTTAAGTAAGCTTGCATTGATTTTCTTACTCTCCTTAAGAGACTCTAATTTCACTTAAGGCATTAACTATACACTTGTTGCTTTGTTCCACATTGTTTTTACCTTCTATTTCTAAATCAAAACGGTTTGTGGCAATAACTACACCTGAAGGTGGACATGCATCATTTTCTGGGCACAAGAATTTACATACCTCCTCTATAACTGTAGCATTGCTGTGTCCTTTTTGATCAATTTGGATTTTTGATTGGCTAACTGTTTCCGTGTCTAACTGATTAATAAGTGCAGACGTAGGAATCAAGATTGGTGAGTCATCCAATAGATTTCTTGAAGTACCTCTGTCTAGAATGCATCTCCCTTGTTTTTCTTCTAATTCTCCTAATCTTTTCTTAACACTCCCTAATTCTTGCAAAAACATTGATGTGGTTCCATTTTTACTTTTATTTAAAATCTTTCTCACTACCTCTATGGTGTCTGCTAACTCCTTTCGGACTTCACTAATTGAGGAAGAGTTGTGCTGGATCATATTTCTACTCTCCTCGTTTTTCTTTTCCATTATGTCAACATTTAGCTTTAAACAGGTGGTTTCCCTGTTTTATTTATCTATCTTCTTATCTGACTTTTCACTCCTCTGACTACACTCCACTCTGTACTGTGCCAAATCCTTTTGCATTTGTTACATTTCACTTTTCAATTCCTTTTCCTTTTGATCTAAACTTCTTTCTAGACTAACTTTTGTGTCCATTATCAATGCCATTATTTTATCTAGTTTCTTCTCCATTTTGTTGTGATTTTCTTTTTATACACTTTCACTGAACTCACCTGCCTAGTTCTTTGTTCAGTATAAGTCTTGCACGTGCAATTTATCTTATGTCATTTATCCCTTCTGAGTCTCATAATGTTATTTATGACGTTTTTAAGCACTCTAGGCGTAATACACCAATAATACACGTCACTTTGCTTCTTTAAAACACAACCTGGGATAAAGAAATAAGATACTTAAAATTTTTTGATTTCAGCTTCAACCATCTTTCTTTTTGTAGTGCCCATGATAATTTTTCACCTCATTCTTTATTGATATTTCTTCTTTCCAGAATCGAATACAAGTGGACATAATTTCTACAAAGTTTTATATTAACAAATTTGAATAGTTTTTTTTACAATATTGTCTCATTTTAACGTTTTATTGAATAATTTGAAATAAAATAGGTTTTAAAAGAATCACTGTTGGGATATGGTTTGCTATGGTGAACAATAGATGGCTCTGGACTTATCAGTATTTTTCTAACATTGTTGTTTATTGTTTCTGAATGTTTTACTGTGGTGGAAATGAGTTAATATCTTGATTTTTTTACAGAATTTAGAATTTTATTTGAAATTGAGAAGATAAACCACATGTAGGAAGATAACAAAGTTTAATTTCTAATTGCCATAAAGAAAAATGTATGTAATTTCCTTTTATAGAAGTAATAAGAAAACTAAATTTTTCTTGCCAAATGGCTCTCATATCAATATTATGATGATATTGACATAACGTGCTGCTAGCAGGCAGCAAGCAGTTAGTGGAGCAGACACATATTCATCGACCTCCCCAACCCCGCTGGAAATTGTGTTACTGAAGAGTAGATGGATTTGTATTTACGTCCACTTTGTGCCGAACAAAACTTGTACATAACCTTATAACGAAGTGCTAAAAGGTCTATACGTAGTGCCAGCATGTCTTTTTCACATTCGGGCCCCTCATTATTCTGTAGGTGAGCCTGTCGTAGTGCCTCTCACCAGGAATGCGACAGGGGGTCCAAAGACCCACGGATGCGGTAGACCCGCAGGGATAACCGTACTCGGTCTTGTAATTGAATGCCTAGTCCCATCAGCAGCATTAATCTGCTTCGTCAAACACCGCACATTTTGTGCTACGTCAAAAGTTCCTTACATGCTATCAATCCAGTTTTGGAACGAAGACATCGTCTTCAGAAATTTAGGCCTAGTTTCATCAGCAGCATTAAGTGAAGCTACTTTGTCAAACACGTAAGTTTTGTGATACGTCAGAAGTTTTTTACATGCTATCAATCCAATTTTAGAATGTATGACATTGTCTTTAGAAATTTAGGCACATCACCATCTTCTTCATATTTCTCGTGTTTCTTGCAATTCGCTCGTCCAACTTAACATATTTCTTCTTTCTCTGCACTCCCTCCAAGTTGAACTCCATTCTAATAATTTTCTCATTTGATTGATTCGTCGTGCACACATTTGTGATCGGTGATTAAAATTATATCATCCTTGATATGCATGGTACCTTTGCATTTCGACGGTTTCTCATTGACACAAAGCCACGTTAAAACAGCAGATTTGTGTACTCGAACTTTCCTATACGAGTATCCGTTAAACATTGCATACGGTTTCCCTTTCCTGGTCTCTACGATCTCCATATTCTTAAATTTCGGAAAGCAGATAGGTTAATTGCACAAGAATGAAATAAGCTCTCAGGAGACAGGACAGGAAGTATGAAGCTTTCCGGTTGACGGGGGAAGTCAATGAACACGTGTCCGCTCCATAAACCGGTTCCTGTCTGCCAGCAGTGCGTGGGGACGGGAGGTTTAGATTTTTTGAACTGATTAGTTCACTAGATAACATGTCAATCGCGATGTGTCCGCTCCATGCCCTGTTCGCTCCATGAAGTGTCCGCTAACAGGAGGACACGGGGGGGGGGGGGGGAGTTCGGTCGCGGGGGACGGGCTTACTCATTCAATCTATTGTGAAACCGAATTTCACTTCTCTATCTTAAAGAGCAACATTCTTCAATATGTCGTCCATCAACTTCCGATTTTCCACAATCATGTTGACTCGCCATGCTCTAATTACCATAAGTTATCATCAAACCTAATTTCACTTCTCTAACTTAAAAAGTAACATTTTTCAATATGGCGTCCATCAACTTCCAGTTCTCCACAATCATGTTGATTTGCCATGCTCTAATTAGCATAAGCTACCTTGAAACCGAATTCCTCTTTTCTATCTTAAGAAGTAAACATTTTCAATATGGCGTCCATCAACTTTCGGTTTTCCAAAATAATGTTGATTTGCTATGCTCTAATTAGCAGAAGCTACCATCAAACCGAAATTCACTTCTCTATCTTAAGAAGTAATATTTTTTAATATGGCGTCCATCAAGTTCCAGTTTTCCACGATCATGTTCACTTGCCATGCTCTAATTAGCATAATTTATCATCATACCGAATTTCACATATCTATCTTAAAAAGTAACATTTTTTAATATGACGTGCATCAACTTAAGGTTTTTCACAATCATGTTGATTTGCCATGCTCTAATTAGCATAACCTACCTTGAAACCGAATTTCACTTCTCTATCTTAAGGGAAAACATTTTACAATATGGCGTCCATCAGTTTCCGGTTTTTCACAATCATGTTGATTTGCCATGCCCTAATAACAAAATATACCGTCAAAATATATTTCACTTCTCTATCTTAAGAAGTCATATTTTTCAATATGGCCTCCAACAACTTCCGGTTCTCCACAATCATGTTTATTTGCAAGCTCTAATTTGCATAAGCTACCATCAAACCGAATTTCAATTCTCTATCTTAAGAAGTAATATTTTTCAATATGCCGTCCATCAACTTCAAGTTCTCCACAATCATGTTGATTTGCCATGCTCTAATTAGCATAATCTACCGTCAATCTGATCACTTACTTCTCTCTTTATTTTAAACCTAATGGTGCCTACTGCGCATGTAGGTTGCCTGAAGGACGAATATCGATCTTCTGCGCAGGTCATTATAATTAGTAAAATTAATTGTTTCTATTTTTGCATCGCTGACCATTATTAACAAATTAATAAAAGATATACTAGGTAGTATTCATACATATTTTTCTGATAAATAATTATCCATAAAAATCACGAATTGCTTTTTTCTAAAATTATTATAAATAATTTTTAAACAAAGAAGTGTAATTTAATCGGTATTCCATTTGCTAATAAGGAATTTTGATTGACACTAAACTTAATTTGGATACGCTTAGTATGTGTTATGATACGTACCGTAACTTCCTGTTACAAATGTTACCAGCGTCATCCATTTCTATCCACGTACCGGTATTTTAATAACAAGCGCTGGTCATAGTGCTTTAGTACCTGTTACCAACCTGTGGTTCCATTTCGTACCCGGTAGCCACCGTTCCGGTACATTATGAACGGGTACGATCTTACCCATTCCATCCGAGATCCCTGAAGCGAATGGGTCGTTGAGTAACGTTAAGCCTAATTTACCAAGGTTGTTGGTAGGTCGAATCTGTTTGGTACTGTCTGGAACGCCAATGCTATTGTAACGCATATCGATATTTCCGTTCGTAACTTGACAGCGTTACAAGTTCTGTTACGTTACAGGTCCCTGCCTTAAAATACATCTGCTGATGTTGCTCACAACTTACTCATTCAATTTCAGTGGCTTCCTTCTTGAGAATATTAACGTTGTGTTTTATCACACAACAATTTTCAATTTTAGCACTTGTAAATATCGAGGCTTAGTAGCAAGTAAATAATCTAAATTTCAAGTTATCTCGAGTAACAGCCACGTACTTTGAACGAGTAATAGTTCAAACATATATTTTCTTATTGGCATTCAAACAATAACAAAGTTTCAGCCCGCCATTGGTGTGACGACAATAAAATAAATTATGTAGCACCCATTTAGTAAGAAAAGTATTTTGGTGGTACGGTCAATCAAACCTAGGATTTCCGCTTGCCAAGCTGATGCTTATCCATTTTTTTTTGTGAAACTATTTCATATCATTGTGAATGTCATTTAACATTACATTTTCCATTTTAGGTCATTATAATTATATATGTATATATTGTCATGTGTAGTAGTTGTGCTGTCTAGTGTGTTTGTGTCTATCTTGTGTAGTATCGGTGGTATGTATGTATGTGTCTTGTGTAGTACAGAGTCTGTTCAGCGTATATTTGACCAAACGCGAATACTTCCCCCTGCACTCAGAATGAACTCACCCAACCTTGGTCGGGCATGTTTGTCAGTGTAGTGTGTGAGCTGTAAGAGAGTGGTAGTATTTTCTCACTGGGCTAAAAATCCCCCCCAAACCGAGCCACTTTTTGTAGGAGTACGTTGTATAACTTTTCCAATTGTTTGCGTTTTCTCGCCTGTCTGAAAATGCTGCCAAAATTGAGTCGCTTTTGGGAAGGTTATGTTGTAGCCCTTTATGATGCAAAGTTCAGTCTGTCAATGATCAGGAAGTAGTGTGAGAGCAAGGATTGTGACGTTAGTTTGACATTATTCAAGAATGTGATCGGCAAGTATAAGGATTGCATGGCCCCAGCATTCGGTTCTCCAACAAAGGGGACGAGAACACGGCCGTGCACACAAGCCACCTCCAGTATGCAGGCGAAACTTCGCAGAATGGCCATGCAAGAGAATCCACCGACCCAAAGACAGATGGCGAATCATCTAAATATGTCTTTGGAAACTGTTAACCGCACCTTGCAACTGCATACTGGTGGTGGATTGTGTGCACGGCCGTGTTCTCGTCCTCTTTGTTGGAGAACTGAAAGCTGGGGCCATGCAATCCTTATACTTGTCGATCACATTCTTGAATAAAGTCAAATTAACGTCACAATCCTTGCTCTTACACTACTTCCTGATCATTGACACACTGAACTTTGCGTCATAAAGGGCTACAACATAACCTTTCCAAAAGCGACTCAGTTTTGGCAGCATTTTCAGCCATGCAAGAAAACACAAAACCCTTGGAAAAGTTATCCAACGTACTCCTCCCAAAAGCGGCTCAGTTTGGGGGGATTTTCGGCCCAGTGAGAAAACACAACCACTCTTTTACAGCTCACACAGTACACTGACAAACGTGCCCGACCGAAGTTGGGCAAGTTCATTCTGAGCATGGGGGGAAGGAATTGCGTTTGGTCAAACATACGCTGAACAGCCTCTGTAGTTCTGCTGTCTAGTATGTTTGTTTTGTGTTGCGTAGTAGTTCTGCTGTCTAATTTGTTTGTGCTTGTCTTGTGTAATAGTTGTGGTATGTAGTTTGTTTGTGTTTATATTTTGTATTAGTTGTGGTGTGTTTGTGTTTTATTGTGTTATAGTTGTGATGTGTTTGTATGTGTCTTGTGTAGTAGTTGTGCTGTCTAATGTGTTTGTGTTCTTCTTGTGTAGTAATTGTGCTGTCTAATGTGTTTGTGTTTGTGTTTGTCTGGTGTATAAGTTCCTCCATTCATATTGGGGGTTAGGAGTAGAGCTGACAATTCTGCACTGTAAAAAGACATGTGAAGAAACAACAACATAAGGCCATGGATGTTCCCAAGGTAAAATATTCCGGAGGTATTCCGGGTGGGGACTACTTTGGGAGGTCCCTGGACTAAGGATAAGATCTACGTTAGGAATAAGGATATTAAATTAGGCACCTGGAATGTTCTGAGACTTTGCCGGCCTGGGACGTTTCAGTGTACAGTTAATTACATAGTTAAGTATAAATTAGATGTAGTAGCTGTCCAGGAAGTTAGGTGGCCAGGAGAAGGGAATTGTAAAACTAAAAATTATACTTTTTTCTATGGTGCTACTGAAAATCATAATTTTGGAACAGGCTTTTTCATAAATAATAGAATTATCTCGGCTCTTAAAACAGTAGAATTTATTAATGATAGGATATCATATGCAGTTTTACAGGGTAGGTGGTGTAAAGTTATTTTAATAAACATAGTACACGCACCAAGATAAAGATGATAATACTAAAGGTGATTTTTATGCAGAGTTAGAACAGATCTTTTATAAATTTTCTCAGTATGATATGAAAATTCTGTTAGGTGATTCTAATGCACAGATTGGCAAAGAAGATAATTTAAACCCACGATTGGTAAAGAAAGTCTTCATGAATTAAGTAATGATAATGGTAAAAGATTGATTTCTTTTGCAATCTGAAAGAATTTAATTGTGAAAGTACTACTTTTAAACATAAGGATATCCACAAATATACCTTGTCTTCTCCAGATGGTAAAACACATAATCAGATAGATCATATTCTCATTGATAAGAGAAGGCATGCTAGTATAATTGACGTTCGTACACATAGAGGTGCTGACTGTGCCAGTGACCATTATTTAGTAATTGCTAAATTACGAGAAAGGCTCTCAGTGATAAATCATAAGCAACAAATCTAAAAGTTCTGAAATTTGATACAGGAAAGTTTACTGAAGAAAGAATTAATAAAGATTACCAAATTAAACTGTCAAATAGATATGATGTTTTGTAGGATATAAATGTTGATGAAAATATAAATGAAACAGACATAAATAAGAATTGGGAGCACATACGTAATGCAATAGAATCAGCAGCTAAAGAAAGTATAGGATACCATAAACCAAGAAAAAGTAAGCCACAGTTTGATAATGAACGTCATAATCTAATAGAAATAAGAAATCAGGCTAGACTTAGGTGGTTAAATAACTCGGATGATGCAAATCTAAACAATTATAATAGAATAAAGCGAGAAGTTAACAGCACGTTTAGAAGTAAAAAAATAGATTACTTGAAAAGCAAAATTAACGAAATTGAAACAAACAGCAAAAATAAAAATATCAGAGATTTATATAAAGGTGTGAATGAGTTTAGAAAGGGGTGGCAACCTAAAGTAAACTTGATAAGAGATAAAGACGGTGATTTTCTAGCTGACCCAAGCGATATTCTGAATAGATGGAAGAACTACTTTAATAACCTTTTAAATGTTCATGTAGGAGATAAGTCAGAAGTAAATGAAGTACACACAGCAGAACCTTTACTTTAGTTCCAGAACCAAACTTGACTGAAGTTAAAGATGCTATTAAAAGGCTAAAGAATAACAAAGCACCTAGCATTGATTTAATATCAGCTGAGTTAATTAAATATGGTGGAAATTCATTAATATGTCAAATTCATAAATTAATTTGTTTAATATGGAATAAAGAAGAAATCCCTCACCAGTAAAAAGAATCCATAATTGTTCCTGTGTTTAAAAAAGGTGATAAAATGAATTGCAATAATTACCGTGGAATTTCTCTACTCTCAAGAACATACAAAATATTGTCTAACATTCTTTTAACAAGACTAACACCATATGCTAATGAAATTATAGGTGATTAGCAATGTGGATTTAAACGTAACAGATCAACTACAGGTCAAATTTTTCACATCAGACAGACATTTGAAAAAAAAAGTATCTATCAGCTATTCATTGATTTCAAAAAATAATATATGATTCGGTGAAAAGAGATAAATTTTATAATATGTATCTAGATTTTGGAATACATAAGAAGCTTGTTAGTATGTTAAAAATATGCACCAGTGAAATAGAAAGTAAAATTCGTGTGTGTATTAATATGTCTGACAAATTTACAATTCATGATGGGTTAAAACAAGGAGATGCATTATTTCTATTGCTCTTTAATTTTGCCTTAGAATATGCTGTTAGGAAGGTAACAGAAATTAAAGGAGTACTAAAATTAAATGGTGTGACTCAGTTGTTAGCATATGCAGATTATGTAGACTTACTGGGGGATGATGTGAAAACAAAATAAGAATAATGCTACAATATTTTTCAAAACTGCTAAAGAGATAGGTTTGGAAGTTAACAAAGATAAAATAAATATATGCTTACAGAACGAAACCAAGTGTTAGGTAACAATCAAAATCTAATTATTGATAACAACTCGTTTGAATCAGTTACCAAATTCAAATACTTAGGGTAATATTAACAAATGAAAAATATATTAAAGAGAAAGTAAAGGGTAGACTTAATTCAGGAAATGCATGTTACTTCTTTCTTCATAAACGTTTGTCTTCTCGTTTAATTTCTAAGAAAATAAAAGTTAAAATATACAAAACAGTAATTTTGCCTGTATTATTATATGGATGTGAAACTTGGTCCCTTACATTGAAAGAGGAACATAAATTGAGAGTATTTGAAAACAAGATCCTTAGGAAAATCTTTGGACCTAAAAGAGATGAGGAGACAGGTGAGTGGAGAAGGTTACATAATTTAGAACAACATAATTTGTATTCATGTCTAGATATTATTAGAATAATTAAATCAAGAAGACTTAGGTGGGCATGCCATGTGGCACGAATGTCGCCCGCCTCCCCTCAAAAAAATCAAAGCTTTGGACATCTATAAATAACATAGATACAGAATGGAGTTGCAACCCGGACCCTCTGGTCTTTGCAAAAATGTACCATGCCGCAACTGTGGGAAGTTGATTTCTAAGCTGAACGTGTCTAAGCATAAGAAGAGATGCCGCCTACCGGCAGATGAAAGTGTTGATGCACCCCCAGCAAAGAAATCTCGTATCGATGTGCATGAAGGCTCTGCTTTGAATAAAAGTGTCCGTACCATGACGTATAAATCTTCACCTGATGAAAAATGTGATTCCGGCACGTTTTTGGATAATTTGAAATCTCTTGTCGTTGACAAATTACGCAATTTCATTATTAACGCCGAAATCAAAATTCATCTTGTGTTAACTCTTATGTACGAGAAAGTCGTCTCGTCCAAGACAAGCAGTTTCAGTTTTTATGTAGGATGTGAAGGCTTGCATCAGGGTAACCTCCACGATCTTGACGAAATTGTGACGTGTCTATTAGACCATCTGGGAAGAAAACAAGAGGATTTTGAAGGTCGCGGAAGCGGTTGGTGTCTTTGCGGCCGTAACCACATGTTACAGCTCAGAGTATGCGAATTCATGCGCTAGGGGGTAGCGCTGCAGCACCAGCCATTAAAAAAAAAGCAAAATGCAGTTCTTAACATATAAAGTAAAGATAAGAAGGGTTTCTTATGGTCTGCCATCGCAGCGTTACACCCAGCCAACGATAACCCCCGACGTCTGTCCAACTTCACCGGATACGAGAGGAGATTCAAATAAGTGATGAAGGGAATTTCATATCCAGTGGGTTTGAGCGACATCGACATATTTATAAATCAGTACAAAGAAGAAAAAATACAAAACATTGATATTTCCGTGTTCGGGGTTGACGATTGCGGCGACATGTGCCTTCTCATAGCTGCAAAAAGTCAAAATAACGTAATCAGACTTGTTCTCACAGACGGTCGTTACAGTTTAATTCGCAACTTTTCACTCCTAGTGGGAAGACAAATCAGCAAGGATCACGACAAGATTGAAATTTGCGATCGGTGCTTGAGAATTTTTCGCGAAAAAAAAATGGGGCAACACAAGTGTTTCGGTTCCATGCATGCAGAACCCGAAGATGTCATGCCGGAACCCGGAAGCAAGATGACATTTCAAAAATATCAGGCTCTTGTCCCCCATCCTATTGTTCTTTATGCTGATTTTCAAAGTTTTCAAGTTCCGTTAGACTCATGTGACCCTGACCCCACTATCTCAAACACAATACCAATTTTTCACCACGAATCTTGCAGTTTTGCCATTTACGGGGAAAAGTTAAATGATGTTATTGCGTATTGTGGATCCGATGCTGGGGAAAAACTTTGTCAAAAAATAGCAGAATGTGCCAAAGAACTTGCACCTAGACTTAAAGGTCCTTACGTTTTTCCACCGCCACTCACAACGGAACAACGACAGAGACATGACATGGCAACAAGATGCGAGGAGTGCAAGCAGGATTTCACCCCCGAAAATCACAAGGTAGTACATCACAACCATCAAACTTCTAAAATTGTGTCCATCATTTGTAACGTGTGTAATCTCAAAATCAAGGAAGCCCGATTTATTGCTGTGTATCTCCATTACACAGAGAAGTACGATACACATCTGTTCATCAAGGAGCTCTACACAATCACGAATCGCATCAGGATCATTACGAGAACGAGCGAGAAGTATATTGCTGTAAGGGTGTGGATTTCTCTCGAACACGGAAAAAGTGTTGAAGTGCGAATCCTGGACTCTTACAATGTCATGTCTTCCAGCCTGGCCACCGTTGCAGCTCAACTTAGCGACGAAGATCTTGTGGCCACGAAACAATGTTTTGGGGACGACAATTTGAATCTTGTGAAACGTAAGGGCGTCTACCCCTATGAATACGTCATTGATTTCGACAAATTCGACGAGACCGAACTGCCATCGTGTACTTCATTTTATACTCATCTAACCGAGGACGTTTGTTCCGAAGATGATTATCAACATGCCCGTAGAGTGTGGTCGGCCTTCAACTGTCAAACTTTTCGGGACTATCACGACCTGTATCTCAAACTTGATGTCACCCTTCTGATGGACATTTTCGAATCGTTTCGGAACAGATGTATTGCAATCTACAAGTTGGACCCAGCACATTTTTTTACGACACCGGGACTGACATGGGAGAACATGTTGAAATACACCAATGTAGCGCTGGAGCTCATCACGAACAAGGACCAATATGTATTTCTTGAGAATGCAGTACGCTGTGGCATTGTCCAATGACCACGTCGCAATGCTGTTGCAAATAATCCTTATTCTCCAGGTTACGATGAATCAAAAATTGACACCTACATTGTCTACTGTGATGTGAATAATTTATACGGCCATTCCATGTCGCAGTGTCTTCCCATCAGTGACTATCAATGGATGGACGAAGAGGAACTTTCCGCC
The DNA here is from genome assembly GCF_977018435.1 of Lepisma saccharinum. NCBI lineage: Eukaryota > Metazoa > Arthropoda > Insecta > Zygentoma > Lepismatidae > Lepisma > Lepisma saccharinum. Next base: position 46,893 of record NW_028143356.1, read on the forward strand.
GAAAATAACGAATGGGGCTGTTTTTGGAAGTCGACCTTGATTATCCCGAAACTCTCCATGATAAACATCAAGGATTGGCCATGGCTCCAGTAAAAGAAAAACCGCCTGGAGGATCGGAGCGAAAACTCGTATTAAGCTTGAAGAACAAACGAAATTACATTCTCCACTACAGGTTATTTCAATTCTATCTGAATCATGGTTTGCAGCTCAAGAAATTACATAGAGGTTTGAAGTTCAGACAGAGCAAATGGTTGGAGCCGTATATTGCTGAGAACGCCAAGCGTCGAGCACAATCTACAACTTCTGCGGACAAAGACCTCTACAAGTTGTTTAACAATGCACTTTACGGCAAAACAATGAAGAACATGGACAAGTACATCGATGCAACATTAGTCACGGATGTGAAGAAATTTGAGAAAATTGCTGCTTCCCCATACTTCAAAACATTCACCATTTTCGATGAGACTTTAATATTAGTTGAACGTAACAAGAAGAAAGTTAAGCTCAATAAGCCGATTGCTATAGGTGCCACCATTCTTGAACTCTTCACATTACACATGTACGAATCCTACTACAATCAAATCCAACCATTTTATGGGGATAACATTCAAATTTGCTACATCGACACCGATAGCTTTGTGTTTCTAATCCAAACGCAAGACCTTCATCATGATCTGACTTCGATGAAGCATCTTTTTGATTTTAGCAACTTACCATCAGGTCATCCCTTGCATTCGTCGGAAAATAAAATGGCCATAGGAAAGTTCAAAGACGAAGCGGCCGGTAATTACAACAGTGAATTTGCAGGACTTCGGGCAAAAATGTACTGCGTGAAGATTGCAGATAAGAAAGATATCAAGAAAACAAAAGGCGTAGGAAAAACTAGCACAGGCAGATTCACCATAGAAGATTACAAAGAATGCCTATTTCAAAAAAGAACAAAGCTAGCCACCGATCATTGCATTGTGAATACTTCTCACAAACTGTATACAACACGTGTGACCAAGCTAGCATTGGATGGTACGGACAATAAATTAAATGTACTTGTTTGTCACATACATACACTCGAAATTTAGGCATTGGAAACACCAGTGATAAATGTACCATGTGTGAATAACCGTTTTGCCATGATGTCTCTCGCTCTTTTCTGTTTTGCGTGCTTGAAACGTTTTGGGGAAAGAAGAAAAGAGGTAACGAACGATCTTCACTCGTGCCTCCAGGCGGAAGTCATTAAGTCATTAAGTCCAACCTGCAACTTTTTTTCTACCTCATGCATCGCATAACACGTAATTGCAACAACAAACGCTTGTTACTTAATGATAAATACAGCGTATTTTTTACCCGATAAAAAAACTCAAATTTTGAGACGTCACAGAATTTTTTTTACTGTATTAAATAACGTGAAAAAATGCCGATGGATTTATTTGGTTTCAGAAAGCAAACCAACATGGAAACTGTATACCACACGACGACAGATAATGAATTTTTATCTTCAATACTATCCAAACTCAACGGTCTTTTGATCGTTCACCTGAACAGCTTTTGGACGAAATACGATGATGAAGTCGGCTAAACTTTTTATGTCTTCAACAATAATTTACATTTCTACGAGATTCCGATCGTCGGAAAACTTCGGATCACCGTGAATCCGGAGAATGCAGGTGAAATCAAAGTCTCCTCCGGCAAGAACATTTATAGCATCAAGCACGATAAGATGCTTTCTGACATCACGTATAATGTTTCTACAGGAGATTGTTTATACATGGAACTCCTTGGAGATTACAACAAACTCATTCCTCTCTTCATAGAATTACGAATCTTCTATCATTTAATAAATAACCATAATGCCTAACGACATTTTCGGACTCACGAAGCGAGTGGACCATGCAGACGAGATTCTCATGCTGGATGTTCGAGTTAAAAAGTTGAGAAGTGACGTGAGTGCATTGCAGGAGACATTAAACAACAGTTTAAAATCTGACGTGGCTAGTTTACAAACACAATGCTTGGATCCTATTCTGAAAATTGATTCCGAGTTGAAAACGCTAATAAAAAATTATGTTGACGTGCCTTCGTACGATAACGTTCAACATATACAATTGAGTGTGGATTTGGTTCAAAATGATTTGGCCAAATTACAGCAATTTGAAACGAAAAATTTGGAAAAAATTAAAACTCGAATCGAAGAACGAACTTCCACAATTGAGAAGAATTTCTCTGAGCTTCATGTGGAACGTCTACACGATGATGTTTAAAACTCACCACAGAATCACCACCACTTTGGAAGAAATTAAATCTAAATTACAAATTTTAGAAGATACAATGACAAATCTACCATCCTCCGACGAATTGCAAGTCATTAGCAAGAGCGTGGCAAACATCAAGATTCAATTAGAGGCTTATCAAGATTTCTAACACATTCAAACCACTATTGCTATGCTTCAGGCATCTTTGGAGGCTCAAGCTAAAACGGGTATTCAAGATACTTTAAGCACGGTTCAGCAGAAAATCGACTACCTGGAAAATTTGAATTTTAAAACAAATTTTAACCATTTTCATCACGTACTGGACAACATACAGGGTGATTTGAAATTGTTACAGACGAGTGTGCCTTCAAACGAAGATTTAAAAAAATTTAAAACGGCAGTGACGGCATTATCCGAGTCGAGTGACATAAGAAGTTCATTGAGTGCTCTCGAAAATACAGTAGCCAATCTTCCCACCTCTAAAGAATTACATGCTTTGAAAAGGAACATATCTCGAATGCTAAAACGATTAGAAACAGAAACAACAAACATGGAACAGATTCGCGATGAAATTGCTTCGTTTCGCGGCACGGTGTCCACGTTGCCGACATCGCAGAGTGTGAACGATCTTCATACCCAGTTTACCGAGATGAGAGACATCGTGAACGACTTTACCGTGAAAAGCCCGAAATTGAATCTAGTTGAGAATCTTCAGAACATTGTAGTCAACATTAGAGATTAAATTGGAGTCCACACACGAATCGACGCTGGCTGCTTTCGGTGTCAAATTACAAGAATTGAACGAAAACTACAAACAATTAAACGTTGAAATTAAAATCAAACCGTCATTTTTACCATATCAGATCACATTGCAGAACAACTTGTACCTTTAGAAAATACAATGGGACAGGTATACAGTAACCTGCTTACCGTCGATACTAAATTTGCTAAACTGCATTCTCTGGATGCCATCAAAATCAACAGCGTACCGAATCAGCAGAGAATTTCCACGTTCGTTGCAACTGTGCATGTTGCATCCTTATCATCTGTATTACAAGTTTCTCATCGATGGCACTATTCAGATAAACGAATTTTCGTACTGGTCTCCAGGCAGAAAATCTAGTGTTCCCACCATGACATTAATATCGAATCGTGGTGTCCAGAAAGCAGGAAACATTCCTTTGGCACATTGGAACGAAACACGCAAAGTAGTGTAATTGATGATATAACCAGCACGAGAAAGTATGAACCCCCCTCATGCAGATTTGCCTACACTTAAAACTTGCTCAACATGCCCATATGAGTTTTTTGCTCAAGTGTGGAACCCTGTCTAATCCAAGATTTTTGTAAAAATGCCCTCGGGAATTTCCTGAGAAAGTATGAGCCCCCTCAGATTGATTTGTCTACACTTACAAAAGGCACTTCTGTGAGATTGTTGTCCATAATCCTGTCAAAAATATGCCCCTTTTGATATTTTTTTTGCCCACACCTAAAACTACGCCAAACGTATTAACACACACATACACACACACACACACAAACACACACACACACACACACACCCACACCCACACATATTTACTTCCGGTTTAAGTTTAATTGGACACCAGGCCCAACTTGCATATCTAGTACTAAGACAATGCATTGTGCAGAGGCCTTCTAGAATTGCTCTGTGACTCTCTCATTTCTTACATCATAAACATATGATTTTTCACCTATAAGAATAACACTACATATGGTGTCATCAGGGAGTGTTTCGTGGAATTCACAGATAATTTTAATGTTTGTCCTGTCATTAACCACAACTTGTTTCCTTTTTGAAGTGTTGATGACAAACATGGGTCTCTGTGCTTTGAATTCATCTGGTGTGTAATACATGTCAGTATTGCCAGTAGTGACCCTTTTGTATGCTGTAAATGCTTCATATAATTTGAGGAAATCATCCTTGGACATGTCTAAATTATAATTTTCTCTAGGAAACACCTCATTTCTGCCATTTTTAAGATATATGTTCTTGATGTTGCAGCTATCAAATTTACTTGAATTTTTTTCCTGATTTTTGTGTCTTCCAGTCTGAAACAGTACCACCACAAAATCCGGCATGTCATATTGTATACTGGAGAATGAATTTGTAGCATCAAACTCATAATAAGTACCAGTGGCAGGTTTCTGTACACATTGATATGTATAAAATTGTAAAGGAATCTGTGGATATTTTATTATATCTGCTTTGTATTTAAGAGCATAACTGGCTTCATATTCAACAACCGGAATTCTTAGCTCCATAGTCTGAATAATGCATTTGCCCTCATCAGGTAGGGTATTAGGCATAGCTTCCCCTGTAGAGTTTAATGTACTGTACCTCATCAAAGCATTATTATCATTTGCAGCTCTTCTAAATGTGATTCCTAAACCACCCTTCCACATAATATCTTTGTAATCTGAGAAGAATCCTGGCAACAGGCGCATGGGGAACAGCACTGTGTGGCTCTTGGTTAATATTTTATCACCAGCCTCAAATCCACATATTTTGTAGTAAGAATCCTCGGTTTTGGACAATTTTAGTGTGGCCAAAGCTGTAGAGTTAATGCCGGGATAATCTACTCTGTTTATAACAACACCATGTTTTCTGATCTCAATTTCAGAGAACAGATGCGGCACAAAATTGTCCACCAATCTTATATTTGATTTTGCCGGATAATCTGTACCATCGAGCTTTACAACATCAAATTTGATGTATAGATCTGCTCTGTGGGGGTGTATAAAGCCATCCCCTACATCAAGATCAACCTCAATCTCTGTGTTGGGTTGATTTAAATTTGCAAAGGTCCTCCTGTTTGGGGGGAATGATTGTAGCTCATAACTCTCAATATTTTCCACTTTATTTTGTATGTATTTTATTTAAATATTAATCTCTATGATTGCAGTTGTTGTGGCTCCAGCAAAATCAACTAATTCTTCTTTTTCATTAGTGACCATCAACTCAATGTAATCTATTCTATTATGGCACACAGGAAAATATAATGTTGGGGATGGAGTGTAGATGATGGGCTCCATAAATTCAGAGTTAGACTTGAATGTTGCAATTATGCCAGTTTGTTTGTGAGTGCCTATGCCATTTGATTTGGTGATCATACCCTCAGCCACATTACAGTGAATATTCAGAGTCTCTATGGCTAAGAATTTAGGTATATTAATAGCAGTGTGTTTGATGGCCGGTTCAAGTTTTGTGTTGTTCTCAAAGCCTAACAGCTCTCCTATAGTACCCAGATCCACTGTTTCTGTAGCAGATACAATCTCTACTCTGTGAGTGACAGAATTTTGAGTTAATACTATACCTCTGGGTAATTGAGCATTTAGAGTAGATAGATTATATTGCCCTGGAGTGATGACAATTTTTTGATCCCCTACTGCAATTGTGTTGTTGTGGTGTGTAATATTAGGGATCAAGTACATGCCATAAAATGCTCTGAGAGCTATTGTTTTGGGATACACTATGTCATCATGTAATCTAAGTTTCAATATTGAATTTTGGCTGGTGAGATGGAATACCCCCATGATGTTTCAGATACCACAGGGCTTTTTGAAAATTTTCAATTGATGGTTTATATATTTGAGACATATATCTAAGAACAGATAAACACAGATGTCCGCAATTAAAATCTTTGAAATTTTGAACACGGGCATTATTGTAATAAAGATTAGCTGAATTTAGATATTTTATTAAATTTTCAGGTGGAACACCTCCAAATGAATCAAACACAAATGCCTCATCTTTTAAATATTTAAGATAACAGATCCAGTGAGTGCCCTGATTTTTGTACTTATCCAAATTAACTATGCCACACTCTTTATTGAGTGGTTGTTCTGGCAAAGAATCAGACATGTACACACCTCTAAAATTTTTGATGCCCAGTGGCTTGATTAAGGCTTCAATATCTTGGTTTGTAAGCGGCTCTTGTTTTTTTTAAACTTATTCATGGCTCTCTTAACACCTTTGCCTTGTTTCTCCATGGCCAGATTATGGCGCTTCATTTCATCAAATTCTGCCTTATTTTTCTTGGCATCTATTACTGTTTTTGCTATGGCAGCTGATCCCCCAGCCAAGCTCCCAACAGCCCCAAGTGCTGCTAAGCTCTGTGTTTGTATCAATATATGGTTTCAACCATCTTGAGTGCCTGAACCTCAAAACTTTGCCAATTTTGGTTACTTGAACACCATGATTTTTTAGGAACTGGAGGTTTTTGTAATATAAGACAGAGCCCTGTTTTGGCTCTAGAGTCATCATCAATTTCTTCTGTTTAGAACCAGGTGAGCACTTAACCTCAGGAATTGGGGACAGATCAGAAAATGTCTTGTGTAAATTATCTTGAATTGTCAGATCAACCTCTAAGAAGAGGCCATAGTTACTGTCATCAAAATCCTGAAGATCTTTAATATTGAAATCTTCAACCCACTCAAGCCCTGCATATGGCAGTTTTTTCATCATAGCATAACCATACAGGCTGTTTGCATCCACATACAGTATATAATTTGATGGCAGTGCTGGATCATAATCAGGAATATATTTGTTATTTGCTCTGGCATATCTCTGAGAACATTGCACCATGCCTCCTCTTATACATTGTTCCATAAACAGATACATATCTTGATCTTGGATCAGATCCAATTGCATTTTAGTGTTTAAAAACATTGCAGACCATGCTAGGCCTGGCGCACTGTAAAAATACATTGGATCCAGCTTATAATTTTGCATGGAAGATTTTCTGAATGCCTGCAGTATATCAGCTAAGAGGGTCACATCAAGTTTTAAATATGCCTTTTGATAATCACCAAATGTCTGGCATTTTAAATTGTTCCACATCAATTGGGCATGGAGAATCATCATCAGTGATTCCAGATCCTCTGATTTTGCTGTAAAACTCTTGTTGTGGTGGCAGAGAACACTCATCAAATTTAGAAAAATCTGTAACATAATCATATGGATATACACCCTTCCGCCTAATTAATTTCAGCTCCTGATTTGGAAACAAAGCACATGTGATTTTGAATTGATCATCAGATAATTGAGTGGCCAGTGTAGCCAGGCTAGCAGACAGAATTCTGTATGAATCAAGAAATCTTAAGTGAATAGGAACACCATTAATTTTAATTATGTTGCTAATAGCAATATATTTCTCATTATTTTCAGCTAAAATATTTAAATTCTGCTTGTCAAACCCCTCATACCTGATCAGATGATGAAAATCATAATTAGATGCACCATGGCAAAATATAGGGACAAATTTTGGTCTCTGGATCTTAATATTACAGCTATTACACTGGGCCATTAAGAATTTACCATCTGTATGGGAATGGTGATGTACCTTGATATTTGTATCAGAAAATTCAGAATCACATACCGGACATTTTTCTGCATTGTTGAAATCATCAATCTGATCCTTTGTTAAAGGCAACATGGGTTTTGATTTTAATAAGACATTAGATGCTATGTCATGGCACTCATTTTCTATTCTATGTGCAAATTCTTTGATGGCAACTGCTCCCATGTATAAATATTCTTTACTAACAACCCCATCCTGTACAATCACATAATAAAAACTAGAAGGTTCATGTAACTGGTATGGTGTAATTGAAGATTCATCAGGATCTGGGCTGCAGAATGCAAGGGGTTTGAGGTTTGATTCAAAATCACAGACTATATATGCTGGGTGTTCCAACAAGGCTTCAAATTTTTTGAATTTGGCATTTTCACTTGGATTAGGCATCACCATATGAACAGGTTTATGGTTGCCACAGTATTTTAAATGTTCAATTAACTTGTTTTTAGCAATTTCTGCATTCTCTTCACAAACACCATTCACCATTTTTCTACCATCAAATACAGTTAAACATCTTCTGCACAACTTGAATATTGTATTGGATTTGTCTAGTTGTGTTCTGACTAAAGCTTCAAGATTATGTATCAGAGTGTAATGATATGTGTCATCCCCTTCAATTAAGAGCAGATCAATCGGAACAGCAGAATCATCATCAAATGTACTGATTCTGAGAGGTGCTATCAAGCAATTGCCACGGCCAGTAGAACAAATAAATACATTAATAGATAATTGTTTACCATTGATATTCCTGGCCTTTTTTTCAAATTTATCAATATTGTGAACAGACATTGGATATTCTAAACCCTCCATTGCTTCATCAAAATTGTGTTCATATTGTTTATAATAACTTATTCTCTGAGGATTCCTTGAAACTGGCAACAAAGCAGCTAAAATACACCACAAAAAGCATTTCTCATCATTATTTTTTATATTAACCACGGCTGTTTTGTTTTTGATACAGGTAATGGCAGATATGTAGATCCTTGTAATGGGCTGAATTCAGAAATATTAACATAGAGCTTGTGTGGAGATCCGCATAGGCTCCATCCTGACTCTTTTCCAGCAAATTCAGAGTGTTTAATATTCAATTGATCTATCAAACTGCTTATTATTTTGTCTGAATTTGCATTTGAATATACAGGTACAGTTTCTGTTATGTGGGGCTGTGTAAATTTTGTGCCATTTGATTTCTTATATTGTGTAAACAATTTGAAGGACAGCTTATAAGAGCCATTTTGTGCATTTAGAATTGCTTGCACTTCAGGATTTATACTGTTCAAAAAATTCTTAATGTCACATCTTGGGTCTGATACAAACCGGTGATCCCTAAGTTGGCCATTAAAACTGCTATGGATAGGTGCATAGCGTGGCTGCTTTGCCGGCCCAGCATTAACAGGTGCTTCATGCTTCCTTTTCAGACCAGATGTAGATGGTTGTGGGGGCAATGTTGATGACCGTGCAGAACAAGTACCTTTATGTTTATATGTGAAATATTCCATGTTATATTTTCTATGGCATTTTGGGCATATTTTTGTGGGAGTTCTGAATTTGTCTGGGTTACAATTCTTTTGATGCTTAGCCCAATTGGGGCTGGATATATTCTTATTGCATTGATTACAATATTATTGATTTGGCATTTTTGTTGTTGGTTTATTATATATATTTCTTGGGGTTCAAATCAAAATTCTATGCTTAATAAAAAAATATCAGTTGGGTTCAGCAGTGTGTTTTGTATATTTAGTGTGTGTGTGTGTGTGTATGTGTGTGAATATTTTTGGCTTTGGTATTTATATAAAATTTCTTGGGGTTCAAATCAAAACTCTATACTTAATAAACCTATGACAGGTTGTCAAAAATTCTGTATATTAAATCAAATAGATTTGTAATTCAATTTATACAAATCTGCAATACTTTTGTGTTTAAAAAATATGAGCAGCACTGCAACAACACACCCTTACTCTTCAACAACTCTCACAATACTGGCTGATATGCAATGCAAAATTTCTTTATATGGCCTAAGCACGGACCGCATTGAAATCATCTTAAACAATAAGCCAATCAGTATATAACACATCATCACATTATGTCATAACCAACCAATCAGAAAACAACACATGTCTAATGCATAATATTGGGTAATAATTTGTTGCAAAACATGATGCAATATAAATAAACCAGAAATAGGCCACAAGTGGACCGGAAGTAAATATGTGTGGGTGGGTGTTTGTGTGTGTGGGTGTGTATGTGGGTGGGTGTGGGTGGGTGTGGGTGTGTATGTGGGTGGGTGTGGTCAAGGTCAAGGTCATGGTCATCTCAAGGTCAAGGTCAAGGTCATCTCAAGGTCAAGGTCAAGGTCATCTCAAGGTCAATGTCAAGGTCAGTGTGTGTGTGTGTGTGTGTGTGTGTTAATACGTTTGGCTTAGTTTTAGGTGTAGCCAAAAAAATATCAAGAGGAGGATTATGGCACGATTATGGACAACAATCTCACAGAAGTGCCTTTTGTAAGTGTAGCCAAATCAATGTGAGGGGGCTCATCATTTCACGGGAAAATCCCGAGGGCATTTTTACAAAAATGTTGGATTAGACAGAGTACCACACTTGAGCAAAAAGCTCATATGGGCATGTTGAGCTAGTTTTAAGTGTAGGCAAATCTGCCTGAGGGGAGTTCATCATTTATCGAGTTTATAATAGGGTATTTTATACTACTACGCAACATATATGAAATACACCAAGACGAAGATCTTACTGTGTTTGACGTGAGTGCAGGTGATAAACTTATCATTTAAACACAAGTGAGGTACCACATTCGTTGAATTCCATCACGTTAGTCCTTGTCTTCAAACGTAATCTCAATGTCTAGGCAAGCTATCGTCGACGAATTACATAAACCTGCACGCCGCAACTACGAACGTTTGGCTGTAGTAACAAAGGGCATTGATGACCTCTGGCAGAGTGACCTCGTCGAGATGAAAAATTTACATAAATTGAACAAGGGCAACAAATACCTCCTCACCGTCATAGACACATTTTCAAAATTCGCATGGGCTCTTTCGTTGAAAACAAAAACAGGAACATGCGTCACGGAAGCATTCAAAACTATTTTCCGCGAAAGTAAGAGACGACCACGATTTCTGCAAACAGACAATGGGAAGGAATTCTACAACACCGCATTCCAAAAGTTTATTCATGACCACGACATTCGACATTATTCGACCTTCAGTCACTTGAAAGCCAGCATCGTAGAACGTTTCAATCGGACCTTGAAAACACGCATGTGGAAACTCTTCACGCTTCAGGGCAACTACAAGTGGGTCAGCATGCTTCCTGAACTCGTCAAGAACTATAATCATACGGTGCACCGCACGATAGGCATGAAGCCAGTTGAAGTTACGAAATCTGATGAGCAGCTTTTAATTTCTACCGTTTACTCCAGCAAATATCAGCGCACGGCAAAAAAGCCTAATTTCAAAATTGATGACCGGGTGCGTATCAGTAAATACAAACGTATTTTTAAAAAGGGCTTTACAAGAAATTGGAGCACGGAACTTTTCACCGTAGTTCGAGTCTTACTTGGAAACCGTCACACGTATATAATAAAGGACAATCGCAACGAAATTTTAAAGGGTCGCTTTTACGAAGAAGAAATTTCTAAAACTAAATACCCCGACACGTATCTTATCGAAAAAGGTGTTGCGTAGAAAAAAGAACAAGCTGCTGGTGAAATGGCTGGGACTTTTGGAAACGACCTGGATCGACGCGAACGAGGTGATACTATGAACTCAACGTGGAACGTTGTAAAACGTTTACCCGATTTGGAACGCGAAAAAAAAAACGGCGAGTTATTACGCGACAGCATCCGTTGTCTAATCGTATGGCCTTCAGGGTGTGGAAAGACGACACTGCTTATTGATAATTTTCTCCTCGCACCCGATTGGTTAGACTGGGAAAACAGGCATCTCTATGTATTTTCAAAAAGTCTCGAACAACCAAAATTCAGGCAACTTATTCATTTGTACGAGGGACTGGGCATTAGTACGTTCTCTTCAGAAATCATTCCACTGGACGATTGGCTCGATAATTCCGTTATTATGTTCTACGACATGATCCTGGAAAATCAAAGTTAGATTCGTATTTTTTTTCACGAGAACGTCACAGAGGATTAGATTGTTTTTACCTGGCACAAACTTTTCCCAAGGTTTCAAAACAACTGCTACGCGATAATGCTAATTTCATTTGCTTGTTTCGTCAAGACCATACAAATTTAAAACATGCACATGATGATTACGTGGGGGCTGACATGAATTACAATCAGTTTTCTAAATTTTGCTCCGACTGTTGGAACCAAGACGACACGAAAACCTAATAACGGAAAGTACAGGAATAAAATCAACGTTTTTCTAAACGTCTCAACGTTATAAATAACGTCATGTGAAAACGCAAAATTTTCAAGAAGACACAAAAACAATAAAAAATCAAAACTGTAGCAAACGTATATACATATATAAAAGGTCAAACGTATATACAAATAACCTTAATATCGAAAAGTGGATAATCTCAAGTTTTGGTGTCGACAACGGAGGCTCAAAAAACGTCTCAAACGTATTTAGGAATAATCATAAAAAAATGTCGAAACCCAAATTTCAAGTAGAGGATAATCTTAAGCTGAGGGATTACTTGGTGAAACGATTCAAAGGTTGGAAGTCCGAGAATCGCGGTTTGTACGAAGAGAACAAGCGTGAAGGTCAACCTATCATCGACGCCATCAGCGGTCCTGGCAAAGAAATTAAAAATGTCGCGGAACAGAACAAGGATCTGATCACGGAACTCGTACCTCTTGCCGCTCGAAATGATGAAGATTTTCCTCCAACGCCTCTCTTCAGAATTCACACTCCTCTGGAACTTAGACAACCTCCAAGACGTCAAACCATAGGCAGCACTTCTTCTTCGGATAAAATCGAGTTGGGTCCGTTGGCACAAAACTACCTGAGCACGGGGAAATTCGACAAGGATGAGGTGCTCGGATTGTACCCGAGCATGGAAACCAACGAAGGCGTCGTGTGGAAGATTGGAAAATCGAATGTCACCTTCGAAGGCAACGATATTAAAATTAATTTAGGGGAAAAAAATAGTTGGTCTAGGTATCCAGGTACAGTGGGATAGTGGGAACTCGTTGCAATAAAATAGCCGAAAGATTACACTGATGAAGATTACCAGAGTTACAAGGAAATTTTAATTATGACGGATGCCATGTATCAAAATAATGACGCCACACAGAATAGGGTGAAATCCAGCAGCGGAGAGAAGTACAGAAATCTCATCAAACACATTTGGAACGAAATCAAAAGTGGAAGCGGCGTCAAACGCTGCAACACATTACCGAAAGAATTCGTTTGGGTGGACGACGTGAGAAAACTCATTGACAGATTGTTAGTGATAGCCGGCGATGATAATGCAGGTAATCGTAATTTCTACAACGAGAAGGTGGGCATCGTGGAAATGATCAGCACCAAACTTTCAAACATCATCGTGAACGACGACAAAGGTATCGGGTACCTCACTAAAATTATCAACACGCTGCCTCCAAGATTCTGGAAAATGGCCGAAGGTTAAAGGTCTCGTGAACGACATCATCAACAAGTTACCTTTCGAAATGCATTTACCAGGTTACCAGTACTGCGGCTCCGGTACCAAACCCGAGAAAATATTGGAAAGAAAAGACAAAGGGGTGAATCCGTTGGACGCTGCATGAAAGGACCGCGACATAGCTTACAACACGCACACCAATTTAGATACACGTCACGAAGCAGACAGAAAATTGGGGCATGCAGCTTTCGGGAGACTCGTCAGCAGAGACGCATCCTTGGGTGAAAGAGTTGCAGCATTGGGGAACCACCGTCGCCATGAACGGAAAACAAAAATTTGGGTGGGGTGTATAAATAATATACCATATGTTGCAGACTTTTATAACTGATTTACCGTCCGAACTGTTATGTAAAATATTCTAACACATTTTAAACGGAGATTGTGAGGATGTTGATAAACTTGTAATCATAGCAAGAACAACGCCGGAATTTCGTATCCTATGTGAAATGGTTTTCAAGGACCATCTTTGGGAGATAAGTGGCATGAGGTGCAGTGATCTCGAAACTCTTCTTTCAGCTGCAGGGGAAAAATTAAACGACAGGATGGACGAACTTCCCAAGGCGAGGCAGGGGAGAAGACGATACACGGATGATTGGCACAAGTCTAAACAGTAGACCGAAGATATCATCACGCACATCATCGCGTTTTCCAAAGCGCGAACTTTCTTTCTCTAACACACACAAAAAATCTTCGATACAAATCGTGAAAAAAAATAAGTGAAAAAATGTGCATCGTCAAGAAAAGTTGTCTCGGACATCGTCAGAAAAAAGTTGCCTTATCATAAAAAAATTGCATAGTTAAAAAATGATGTATCGTCATAAAAAGTGGACATCGTCAAAAAAAGTTGTCGGAAAAATTTACATCGTCAAAAAATGTCAAAAAAATGTACGTCAAAAAATGTACGTGTCAAAAAAATGTACATCAAAAAAATTTGCGTCAAAAAAAATGTGCGTGTCAAAAAGTATACATGTCAAAAAATGTACGAGACAACAAAATGTACGTGTCAAAAAAAAATACGAGACAAAAAAAACGTTTAAAAAATTTACATCGTCAAAAATTAGTCAAAAATATGTACTTGCCAAAAAAATGTACGTGTCAAAAAATGTAGTCAAAAGATGTACGAGACAAAAAAATGTACGTGTCAAAAAAATGTACGTCAAAAAATGTACGAGACAAAAAAATGTACGTGTCAAAAAATAATTACGAGACAAAAAAATGTCGGAAAAGTTTACATCGTCAAAAAATAATGTAAAAAAATGTACGTGTCAAAAAATGTACGTCAAAAAAATGTAAGTGTGAAAGAAATGTACGTCAAAAAAATTTGCGTCACACAAAATGTGCGTGTCAAAAGGTATACATGTCAAAAAATGTACGAGACAACAAAATGTACGTGTAAAAAAAACGAGACAAAAAAAAGTTTAAAAAATTTACATCGTCAAAAAATAATGTCAAAAAATGTACTTGTCAAAAAAATGTGTCAAAAAAATGTACGTCTCAAAAAATGTGAAAAATGTACGAGACAAAAAAATGTACGTGTCAAAAAAATGTACGTCAAAAAATTTACATGTGAAAAAAAATGTACGAGACAAAAAATGTTCGTGTCAAAAAAATTTACGAGAAAAAATCTTCGATATATAAATAACAGCGTGAAAAAATTCTACAAGACAAAAGAAAAATTTTCGATATATCAATAACACACTGTGAGAAAAATCTTCGAGACAAAAAAAATCCACGAGAGAAATATTTTTTTTCAATATATAAATAACACACTGAAAAAAAATGATGAGGCTCGAGCATTAATACGAATGCTAAATTTGTCAGTCGAGTATATAAAAATGCAGGAATTGGAAGTGGACAAACCTTACACGATAACTTCCGGTGAAATTGTTGCAACCCAGTATGGTCCCAAAGCACGTCTGTTGCTCAACGGACAATAGAGCCTATTTTTACCAGATCGATACGCTAACATGTTATCTGACCAGAAGCTGTCTATTTTCATCGAGAACAAAACTCGAATCGTGTACAAGGGGACAAAGGAACTTCCTGGTATGTAAACGAAGTACGTAATAGAATTTGTTTAACAGACCATATATAAAAATAACATACCGTGGAAAAAAACATATATAAATAACATACCGTGAAAAAATCTCAGAACATATATATAAATAACATACAGTGATGAAGCCCAAGGGTGTCGTGTACCAGATACCATATTCGAATCTGAAAACTCTGGGTACCAAGAAAAAACGCGAGAAGAAACGTTCTTGTTTGACGAAAGGACACGGAATGAAATTGCTGCTCAGCACTCCACAATTGAGATGGTTGCAGCGTTCACGGAAACAGCAAAAGACAGGAGGTTTCATATTCAAATTCCAAGCAGTTTTAGCAGCATTAGGGGCTGTAGGGAGTTTGGCAGGGGGTAGCGGCGACATAGCAAAAACAGTGATCGACTCGAAAAAGAACAAGGCGGAATTGGAAGAACAGAAACGTCACAACCTGGCCATGAAGAAGAAGGGGAAGGGCGTCGTGAGCAAGTTTAAAAAAAAGAAGAAGCACTCACCAACCACGACATTGAATCTTTAATCAAACCATTACAAATCAAACACTTCAGTGGCGTTTTCAAGACAGATTCATTACCTTCAACCGTTAGTAATAGAGAATGTGGCGTAGTCAACTTGGTGAGTCACCAAAATTCAAGCACGCATTGGATATGTTACCACTACGCAAACAATAAAGCATTCGTTTTCGATTCTTTCGGAGGTGTTCCACCTACAAATTTAGTCAATTATCTGAAAACAAACAACCTATACTACAACGACGAACGCATTCAAGATTTCGGAGACGTGAACTGCGGTCATCTCTGTCTCTCCATGCCAGCGTTTCTCTCTAAAATAAATAACCTTACGATCGAAGATTTCCAGAAAGCCCTGTGGAAACTCAAACATCATAATGGGCGTGTTCCATCTCACGAGCGAGACTTCGGTCTTGAAACTCACTTTGCACGACGACATCGTCTATCCTAAATCCATAGCTTTACGTTCATTCTACAGCTTGTACCTCATACCTAACGTCACAGAGCACAATAACAAAATTAGCATCGGAAGTGAAAATATCATCGTCACACCAGGTCAATACAATCTTTCTACTTTGCAAGCTCAGTTACCTAGAGGCACATTCCTTTCTCAAAATTCCGTCACGCACAGAGTTGAAATTGTGTCCGCGACGGAGACGGTAGATCTGGGCACGATAGGAGAACTATTAGGTTTCGAGAACAACACCAAACTCGAAGCTGGCATCAAGCACAAAGGAGCAAACATTCCTAAATTTCTAGTCATCGAGACGTTAAACATTCACTGCAACGTGGCTGAAGGGATGATCACGAAATCTGAAGGGTTGTTAGGAAGTCACAAGCAGATGGGAATCATCGCCACGTTCAAACCCAGTTCCGAGTTCATGGAACCGATCATCTACACACCCTCTTCGCCGATTTATTTTCCAGTATGTCGCAACAGGATAGATCAGTTAGAGTTAGTGGTCACGAACGAGAAAGGAGACGTGGTGAATTTTGCAGGTGCCACAACTACGGCCATCGTCGAGATCAACATATAATAAATAACAGTACATCATGGAACAGATCGAAAGTTACGAGTTGCAATCTTTCCCTCCGAACCGTCGCACGTTCGCCAATGAATCGAACCGGGAAATCGAATACGACGTGGACGTAGGCGATGGGTTCGTTCATCCTCACAGAGCGGACGTTTACGTTCAATTCGACGTAGTGAAAAAAGAAATCGGATACGTTTTCCCAGCCCCAGCAAATTTGAAACTCGTGGACAACTTCGTGCCTTACCTGTTCTCGCAGGTCGAAGTCAGGAAACACAACACCGTCATCGACAGAATCGATTATCCAGGCATCCCGTCAACGGCAGTAGGAACATTGAAATTATCCAAAACAGATGCAGCATACTATCAGGCGGGGGAATTCGAAGCGGGAACGAAAATATCGTCGAAAACTCACACTGTGCTTTTTCCCATGCGTCTACTTCCGGGTTTCTTCTCGGACTACAAGGAGATCATGTGGAAGGGAGGACTGAGAATCACATTTCGCAGAGCGGCCAACGACAACGACGCACTGATGAGATACAGTAACTTGAACGCAGACGGTACGTCACTGCCCAACACTTTACCGAAAGCTGGCAAGTGCGTCATACAGAGCATGGAATTGAGAATGCCGGTGGTGGAATACGAAACAAATTTCGCTCTCAAGTACAAAGCAGAGGTCTTGAAAAATCCTCAGACACCGATTCACTTTCACGGTTATCAGTGCGTGCAGAAAATAGCGTCCGGAGGTCACATGGATTTCGACGTCACGACGTAATTCAATAACATACAGAACGACATGCCAGATTTCGTCGTAGTGCTCTTTCAGACCGGGAGGGACAACAATCAGGAAAAAAATTCCAGTAAATTTGACGACTGCAAGATCAAGAACGTTTATCTGAAGAACGGTAGGAACGAAGTGTTCCCGCGCGAGAATTACAAAGTCGACATGGCAAAAGATGATTATCTAAAACTATACGAAGCGTACTCCGCTTACAAGCGCGTGACCGAGGGAAACGTGGACATGTACTACACACCCAGCGAATTCAAAGCACACAGACCCATGCTTGTCATCAACACAACGAAGAGGAAGCTGGTGGTGGTCAACGATCGCACCAACATCAAGGTCGTTTGCGAGTTCCACGACGCGCTGCCCGAGGACACCGTGTGCAGCATCATCCTGGTGGCCGAGAAGTCCTTCATCTATGAGGTGAAGAACGAAAGGGTGACGGAGCAGTTTTAACAGGTACGAGATAATAAGTTTTTGCACTATATCGCAACAATTTGCACTATAGCACAAGATAATCAGTTACAAAAGTTACAATCGAAATTTTGCACTATAGTATGAGATAATGAGAATTTTTGTACTATAGTACAAGATAATCATTTACAATAAAAAATTTCACCAGTTACAATGGAAATTTTGCACTATAGTATGAGATAATGAGAATTTTTGTACTATAGCACAAGATAATCAGTTACAATAAAAAATTTCACCAGTTACAATGGAAATTTTTCACTATAGTATGAGATAATGAGAATTTTTGTACTATAGCACGAAATAATGCTTTCTCGTTTCAGACGCTGCTGCAGCTGCTGCTGAACAACAAGCACACATATAAACACACTAGAAAAAAGAGCATGCAACTTTATTGGTAACATCTTCATCAAGAAAATAATAAACATATCTTACATCAAAATATCAAATAACACTAGAGTCGTTAGTACACGTTGCATGCATTACGGAGGTCCTTTGTAGGGTTTTTTCATGTGAAAATAATAATAAAAAAACACATGAAAAAACCCTACAGAGGTGTGGATATCTAACCGCAGCCATTAGAACTTTTTTTGGTTGGGCACCACGCATCCTGGCGGGATTTGGGGGCCAGGAAATACAAAAAAATATATATATTTGATTGCTTGAGTTTACAACACGAAATACAGAAAAATAAGAGGTTGTGAGGTTTACAAAGCTCACGATATAGAAACCTAAAAATGTTCCGAAAATAAGAGATGCGAACATTAGAGTTTTACAAAAGGTCACGATATGGAAAAACATGAGGAAAAAGCAGCAAACATTTTTAAGTTTACAAAGCTCACGATATAGAAACATGGACGACACAGGTTCCAGCGTTGTAACTTTCTAAAACATGCGCACCTGAAAGTACGTTTTTGACACTCACTTTTCAGAGCCTTTTCTACGCTCTTTTAGTTCGTTACTGCAATAAAACAGCCGAGAAACATAGAGAGAAAGTGAGTTCGTGCAGTAAAATGACAGGTTTTTGAAGGGTCCAAGTTGGGGTTGATATCAAAGGCATATATATATATATCCTACTCCTGCTCCGCGGATTTTGACATCTTGTAGCGTTCTTCTTAAGCGCGAAAAAATGGAAATCTCTCGCGCACATAAGGGCACACAAGGAGCACATATGGGGGACAAAGTCTGAGATCGTTATCCGAGAGTCACGGACAGGCGTTACCCTGCTCCGCGGAAATTGACATCCTGTTGCGTTCTTCTTAAACGCGCACAAATGGAAATCTTTCGCGCACATAAACGAACACATGGAGCACATATGGGGGACGACGTTTGAGAACATTATCTGATAGTCGCGGAGAGGCGTTACCCTGCTCCGCGGATTTAAACAACTTGTAGCGTTGTTCTTAAGCGCTCAAGTAGTACAGGTTGGCCGGTTCACAGCCCTCATTTGGAGCTCGAATCATCATGTGGAGCTCGCCGTAACCTACCCTAACCTACCCTAACCTACCCTACCCTAACCTACCCTAACCTACTCTAATCTACCCTAACCTACCCTAACCTACTCTAACCTAACCTAACCTAACCTAACCCAACCTAACCTACTCTAATCTAACCTACCCTAACCTAACCTAACCTAACCTAACCTAACCTAACCTAACCTAACCTAACCTACTCTAATCTAACCTAACCTAACCTACCCTAACCTAACTAACCTACCCTAACCAAACCCAACCTAACCTAACCTAACCTAACCTACTCTAATCTAACCTAACCTAACCTAACCTAACCTAACCTAACCCAACCTAACCTACCCTAACCAAACCCAACCCAACCCAACCTAACCTAACCTAACCTAACCTAACCTAACCTAACCTATCAAAGGGCCTGAGGGGTCCATGTATTTTTTATGTCTGGCAACACTGCTGGGGGCCTAGTGTTGGCAATACTGTGGGCCCTTACTGTAGCCTTTTATGAGGGGACTTATTGTCCCCTTTTTTACATTTGGCAACTCTATTGGATGTTCCTCCTTTGAGGCTTGGGTTTTGCCAACCCATCCGAAGAAAATTCTACTATATGATCTTTCACAGGCTAAGCTAACCTACAAATAGGAGTTGGCAGCACCGACTTATAAACCCACTAGCAGTGTTTCCAACTCGTCGTAGTGCAATAAGCCCGGTTCACAAACCGAAAGTGGAGCTCGATGGAGCTCGCCGAATTATTTTTTAAAACTGCTCTGTGACCCTCTCGTTCTTCACGTCGTGGACGAAGGACTTCTCTGCGACCAGGATGACGCTGCATAGAGTATCGGCGAGCAGCGGACTGTTGAACTCGCAGACGACCTTGATGTTGGTGCGATCGTTGACCACCACCTGCTTTCTCTTAGATGTGTTGATGACGAACATCGGCCTGTGGGTTTTGAATTCGCTGGGCGTGTAGTACATGTCTACGTTTCCCTCGGTCACGCGTTTGTAAGCCGAGAACGCTTCGTAAAGTTTGAGGTAATCGTTTTTGGTCATGTCGAGGTTGTAATTCTCGCGCGGGAACACTTCGTTCCTACCATTCTTCAGATAAACGTTCTTGATCTTGCAGTCGTCGAATTCGCAAACAGATTTTTTCTAAGTCTTGCCGTTTCCAAAATAACCTACTTCCGGTCGCCATTTTGGATTTCCGAGCATAGGTTCTATTTATATTTTACTTACATATAGGCGTACATGATGAATCCGCAAACAGATTTTTCCTAAGTCTTACCGTTTCCAAGATAACCCCACTTCCGGTCGCCATTTTGGATTTCCGAACATAGGTTCTATTCATATTTTACTTACATATAGGCGTACATGACGAATTCGCAAACAGATTTTTCCTAAGTCTTACCGTTTCCAAGATAATCCCACTTCCGGTCGCCATTTTGGATTTCCGAACATAGGTTCTATTCATACTTTTTCTCACGTATAGGTGTACATGATGAATCCGCAAACAGATTTTTCCTAAGTCTTACCGTTTCCAAGATAACCCCACTTAAGGTTGCCATTTTGGATTTACGAACATAGGTTCTATTCATACTTTTTCTCACGTATAGGCGTACATGACGAATCCGCAAACAGATTTTTCCTAAGTCTTACCGTTTCCAAGATAACCCCACTTCCGGTCGCCATTTTGGATTTCCGAACATAGGTTCTATTCTTACTTTTTCTCACGTATAGGCGTACATGACGAATTCGCAAACAGATTTTTCCTAAGTCATGAATTGGAGGGTTCTATGACAACCTATATAAATTCTCGTAAGAGAACAGAAAACACACAAAAAAAAAAAACAATACTGTGGTCACTACAACAAATAGTCTTCTTCAACCCCAATCCAACAACCCAAAAATCATCCTAACTAGAACCATGTAACTATCTGCCATCTGTTGGAGGTTTTGTGAACTAAGTGGTGTTTTGTTTGTGTGTAAAAAATGCAATGCTTTTTGCACTTGGTTATTATCACCTAACATGTTATTAATTGTTTTTTTAAAATTAATTACAACTGAAAACTAATAATTAATATTATCTAAAGTTACTAATTAATATTATACAAGTTATTGATATATTTTTTTTGTTCTTGCTGCTAGTGTTGGGTAATTATAGTTGTTGCAAAATATTAGCTCTCGCGTATGACAGTTTTTGAGTTTTGTTGGGTATATATAGACGAATCGAAATTTTATTTGTTATGTTAAATTGTATGTTAGGGTACATGGTAGGAGAAATCATTGTATATTAGAGCGCTCTTTTAATGATTTGCCTATAACTGCATACAGGCAGCCGTAAATTTAGCATAAAATATCCTGATCCTGTTTCTTCTAGCATGTGCGACGTTTGTTGTGGTGGGATCATTGGGGGAAATGTGATTCTCCCATGATGTCATCTGACTTACTAGCATATGCGATACGAAGAACAGGTGTGTATGTGGCTTACTAGGATTAGGCTCATGGTAATGAGGTCCTAGTAGCTGAAACGTTGTCGGGGTATTTTGCAAAAAATTTCCTTAAACAGTTAACAAATATAATATATATTTTTTTAAAATTCACCTAACCTAACCTAACCTAACCTAACTTAACCCAACCTAACCTAACCCAACCCAACCTAACCCAACCCAACCCAACCCAACCTAACCTAACCTAACCTAACCTAACCTAACCTAACCTAACCCAACCTAACCCAACCTAACCTAACCTAACCTAACCCAACCTAACCTAACCTATCCTATCCTAACCTATCCTAACCTAACCTAACCTAACCTAACCTATCCTATCCTAACCTAACCTAACCTAACCTCAGACATTAGATGGATTTTATAAATATATTTAAAAAAATAGGTTAGGTAATTGTGGCTTCTACAGCTCGTCGCCAAGCAGGGTGCTCTTACATAAGCTCTTATCAGTCTGTAAGTTAACAACAAGCAACCTGCGCTAGAGGTAGATGCTCTTGACATTATGAAAAATAAAAGCTTGAGTAAATTTAGCTAATTGCGTTTTTTTTTTTTTTTTTTTTTTTTTACAGCTTCACTGTATAGAGGGAGGATGGAAAAAGAGAGCTCTACGGAAACTGACGCTCTTAACAATATTGTACGCCCGTGAAAATTACATAAAAATAAGACTTAAGCATATTATCTGCTTTCATGTCAGATTTTACCAACCTGTGAGCTGTAGTGTTTAGGTGACAAGCGACCTGCTCAAATATGATACTGTTGACAATATTGTACGCCCGTGAAAATTATATATAAATAAGACTTAAGCATATTATCTGCCTTCATGTCAGATTTTACCAACCTGTGAGCTGTAGTGTTTAGGTGATAAGCGACTTGCTCAAATATGATATTGTTGACAATATTGTACGCCCGTGAAAATTATATATAAATAAGACTTAAGCATATTATCTGCTTTCATGTCAGATTTTACCAACCTGTGAGCTGTAGTGTTTAGGAGACATGCGACCTGCTCAAATATGATACTGTTGACAATATTGTACGTATATTGTATTGTATAGGAGACTAGAAGCATATAATTTGACGAAAAAAAAAAAACCCAAGTAAGGTCATAGAGAATAGTTAAAAAAAGTTAACAATTATATTTTGCATTGCACGGCATTCGGTATTAAATAACATACCCCCAAAAAATCTCTGCATTATGCGTTCTGTAAAAAATTGCCCTACGTGCCAAACTGCTGTGTCAAGTGTACATTTTCAAAGACACTGTCGTACTTGTGTGCCGGGAAAGCGAATATGTGCGACCAAACTGTGCTCTAAGTGTGGAAAAAATATTACTATTGCCAACTTCAAGCGACACCAGCTTACTTGCAAGAGCACTGGAACATCTCTACCGCAACCTTCCAAGCGAAAGGTAGAAGTAACCTCTCTCGATGCATCGCCACCTGCCAAACGCGTCAAGCTGGCGAAGAAAGCAGACCGATTTGCGTTTGAGTATTTATTAGAAGATTTTGACATAACATCAGACAGCTTCTGCGATGTGCGTAGTTTTCTGGAGAGCGAGCGAGCTAAGATAATATCCATCCTCAACGATGTATTGGCCACACACTCCACTAAATTCTATGCTGTGCTATGCTGCAAGTATAAGAAACCGACTGATGAAATATATAAATTCTTCCATGCCACAAAAGCAAAAACACTGCATCAGGCAGATGTCACTGACCTCGACAGCATCTACGACAAGTTTGTCGAGGAGCTTGTGGCAAAGCACGAGGAGCATCAGGCTGAAGGCTCGGGCGGTTCGCTGTGTGGCGACCCCCACGAACTTTGTCTGAAACTTAACAAATTCCTGCCACTGGCAGGGTCTAGCTATATTGCCCTGCCACCCGAGGTTGAAGCAAGGAAAGCGGTTCTCAATATTCAGAACAAAGACACCAAATGCTTCCTCTGGTCGGTGCTGGCAGCATTGCACCCTGTTCACTGGGAAAACCACTCGTACCGTGTTAACCACTACACGCAGTATGAGTCGGAACTGGAGGATGCAATGGCCGGGATTGCCTACCCTGTAGAAGTCTCGCATATTCGCAAGTTTGAGGTTCGTGCTCGTGACTTGTTGGGCCTGCAATTAGCCATCAATGTTTACGGTCTCACCGAGGCAAACAACGTCCACCCCATCCGGGTGAGCAACGTGAGCAACAACAACGAGGCACGAGAAATCAACCTCCTGCTCATCAAGGACGAAACCCATCACCATTACACCCTTATCCGTTCCCTCTCTCGGCTTGTTTCGAGCCAACGGAGCAGTGATAGTCACCATGTTGAGGTGTGTCGCAGGTGCCTGTCCACTTTCGACAACCGAAAACAATATAAATTCAAACACTCTCGAGGACCCAACATTGCTGCTGAGAAGCTAGCTCGCCACATGCTCTACTGTGGTACCAACAAGCCTGCACGAACTATCCTGCCCGAACCTGGTGCAGTAGAGAGCTTTCGCATGCACAGTGCTATGGTGAAGCATCCTGCCTTTATTGTAGCAGACTTCGAGGCCTTTCTTCAACCTCTGTCTAACTGCGAGCCCAACCCCGAAACATCCTCTACCATTCCTTTCCAAATCCACGAGGCCTCGAGTTACTCCTATGTTGTGGTGTGGCGAGACCAACATATTGCCTCCGAGCCCTATGTGTATCGCGGTCCCGACCCGGTCAAACACTTCCTGGAGAGAATGCAACAGGAAGCCATCAAGATAGGGAAGGTGCTGTTGGCCCCCAAGCCCATGCTGCCTCTGTCTCCCAAAGACAAGCATCAGCACGAAATAGCTCTAAATTGTCCTGTTTGCAACTCAGTCTTCACTGACGATAACAAAAAGGTCCACCACCATGACCATTATGAGACCGGAAGCTACATTGGCCCGTGGTGCAACAGATGTAACTTGAGTGCCAAAGACCCGCGCTTCATACCGGTCTTTTTTCACAATGGCTCGGGATATGATTTCCATCACTTGGTCACACATCTAGGGTACGACAATGCGAGAATCAAGGTCCTGGCACAGAACGAGGAGCGTTATATTAGCATCAGCAAGTGGGTGCCGATCCCCGACTTAAAAGACAGCAGCATCGAGCTTCGGTTCCTCGACTCTCTGAGGTTCCTCCAGGCAAGCCTGGATGCTCTTGCTGGGAAGCTCAGAGACGACCAACTAGCCATTACCACATCAAGTTTCCCGAACTTAGATTTCGCACTCATCAGACGTAAAGGGGTCTACCCCTACGAATACGTCACCGACCCTTCCAAGTTCGAAGAAGAGTTGCTGCCTCCCCAGGATAAGTTCTACAGCCAGCTGAGAGGTTCAGGTATTACCGACGAGGAGTACAAGCATGCTCAGTCTATGTGGGTCAAGTTGGGTTGCCGAACTTTTGGTGATTACCACGATGCATACCTGAAGCTTGATGTGACGCTTCTTGCCGATGTGTTCCAGGCGTTTCGGGCGACTGCGATAAACATTTACAACCTGGACCCTGTATATTTTTACAGCCTTCCTGGACTGGCATGGTCGGCCATGCTCCTGCTGACTAAAGTTAAACTTTCACTTATCTTCGATGTTGATATCATGCTTTTCATCGAGAGAGCTATCCGGGGCGGCATGGTCCAAGTGTCGCAACGCTTCGCACACGCCAACAATCACCACATGGCCACTGGTTACGACCCCTCCCAACCATCAAGCTACATCATGTACACTGACGTGAATAACCTTTTCGGGCACTCCATGATGCAGCCACTCCCAACAGGACAGTTTGAGTGGGTTGATCCTTTATACCACGACATCGAAAAAGAGTGCGACAAGTTTGGGTTTTTTACCGAGGTGGACCTTGACTTCCCCGAGAAGCTGCAGGATACATTCTGTGACCTTTCGCCTGCTCCGGAATTCAAGTGTCCACCTGGCTCGGATCAACCAAAGCTCGTCATGGACTTGGAGCCCAAAAAACGTTATGTGCTACACTACCGGAACCTCCAGTGGTTAATGCAGCAAGGGGTCTCGGTCAAAGCAGTTCACCGCGTGCTCTTGTTCAGGCAGTCTCCATGGTTGAAGTCGTACATCGAACTGAACACCGAACATCGCACTGCCGCCATTTCGGAACTTGATCGTGATTTTTTCAAATTAATGAACAATGCGGTATTTGGGAAGACTATGGAGAATGTGCGAAATCGCGTTGATGTGAGGTTGGTGACCAAGAAAACACAGTGTCGTCGACTTGTTGCAAGCTCGCTGTTCAGATCTCGAACAATTTACAACGAACAGATGTCTCTGATTCACATGAACCGGGGCGAGGTGTTACTCAAGAAGCCCATCTATGTGGGAGCTGCAGTTTTGGATCTGAGCAAGTTGTGCATGTTCGAGACATATTACGACATACTACGTGCACACTACAACCACAATATCTCGCTCCTCTACACAGACACAGACAGCCTGGTGTACCATGCTCGCACGGCCGATGCATATGGTGATATAGCCAAAGTTCCAGCTCTTGTCAGGCTCTTCGACACATCGGGCTATCCCCAGCCAAACCGGTATGGAATTCTGCCCCGGAACAAAAAAATACCCGGCAAACTCAAGGACGAGAAAGACGGGGATGTGATTGTGTAGTTTGCTGGACTTCGTGCCAAAGCCTATGCAATTCGGGCCGAGGGCAGCGTTACCAAGAAGGCAAAGGGTGTAAGCAGGCAAGTGGTTCGGGAGCACCTCAAGTTTGAGGATTACCTCGAGTGCCTCAGAACAAAATCGCCCATTCTACAAAAAGAGCATCGTATCCAAAGCGTCGATCATGTGCTTACAACTAATATTGTCAGGAAAGTTGCTCTGGATGCACACGACGACAAGAGGTGTATTCTTGAATGTGGGGTCCACACACTTCCGTGGGGCCACTATCGCCTCCAAACTAGTAAGGCCTGCCCAGAGTGCAACAAAAAGTAATAGGCAATGCAAAATGAAAAAAAAAAATCAATTTTAATTTACTTCAACTTCCTCGATTACATGCATGGCACAGCAAAATTAAACTTCTGGGAAACTGCTTATTGTAGTTTGTACTTGTGTATATAAAATTCCACATTTCTTATTGTGTGCTCTTTTTTTAATTTTTTTTTTTTGTATCTAAAACTGTTCAGTTACTCTTTCATTCTTGACGTCATACACAAATGTTTTCTCTGCAATAAGAATGACGCTGCACAGAGTATCTGCAGGCAAGGCGTCGTGGAACTCGCATACGATCTTTATGTTGGTGCGATCGTTAACAACCACCTGTTTTCTTTTAGATGTGTTGATGACGAACATGGGTCTGCGAGCTATGAACTCGCTGGGGTTGTAGTACACGTCCATATTGCCGGAGGTCACTCTCTTGTAAGCTGTGTACGCCTCGTAAAGTTTCAGGTAATCGTTGTTCGTAATGTTTAGATTGTAGTTCTCGCGTGGGAAAACTTCATTCCTGCCATTTTTGAGGTAAACATTCTTAATTTTGCAATTATCAAACTGGCTAGAATCTTTCTCTTGGTTATTATCTTTCCCCGTCTGGAAGAGCACGACGGTAAACTCTGGCATATCGTACCGGATGCTGTTGAACTGCGTAGTAACATCAAATTCAAAATGGTTGCCGGAAGCAGGTTTCTGCACGCACTGGTAGCCGTAAAATTGGATGGGTACTTGGGGGTTCTTCAAGATGTCGGCTTTGTACTTGAGACCGTAATTAGATTCGTATTCTACCACAGGCATGCGCAGCTCCATGGACTGGATGACGCACTTGGCAGCGTCGGGTAGTGTGTTGGCAAGTGCTGCACCGTCTGCACCCAAGGTGCTGTAACGCATCAGCACATCGTTGTCGTTGGCGCTTCTGCGAAAAGTGACGCGTAAACCACCCTTCCACATGATCTCCGTGTAGTCGGAGAAAAAGCCTGGAAGCAAGCGCATGGGAAACAGTACTGTGTGGCTTCGAGTTTTGATTTTTATACCTGCTTCGAATCCCCCTGCCTGGTAGTATGCTGCATCGGTCTTGGAGAGCTTCAGTGTTCCCACAGCTGTAGAAGTAATCCCGGGGTAGTCAACCCTATCGATGACGGTGCCATGCTTTCTAACTTCCACTTGCGAGAACAGATGCGGTACAAAATTGTCCACAAGTTTTAAATTTGCATTGGCGTTAAAAGCTTCCCCGTTGTCTCTCTTCACCACATCAAACTTGATATACAAATCAGCTCTGTGAGGGTGAATGAACCCATCCCCGACGTCCACATCGTATTCAATCTCCCTGTTCGGTTCGTTCAAATTGGCGAAAGTGCGACGATTGGGTGGGAAGGACTGCAACTCGTAACTTTCGATTTGCTCCATGATTGTTATTTATTATACGTTAATCTCCACGACGGCGGTGGTAGTAGCTCCGGCAAAATTCACCACCTCCCCCTTCTCGTTTGTCACTGCCAATTCTATGTTGTCTATGCGATTACGAGATATGGGGAAGTATATCGGTGGTGAGGGTGTGTATATAATCGGTTCCATGAATTCAGAGTTTGGTTTGAACGTAGCGATGATACCTGTCTGCTTGTGGCTGCCTGGGATGCCATCCAAGGATTTGGTGATCATGCCTTCTGCCACGTTGCAATGTATGTTCAGAGTCTCGATAGCTAGAAATTTAGGAATGTTGGCACCGATGTGCTTGATGCCAGGTTCGAGCTTTGTGTTGTTCTCGAATCCCAGAAGCTCTCCAACAGTGCCTAGGTCTACTGTTTCCGTAGCAGACACAATTTCAACTCTGTGAGTTACAGAATTTTGAGATAGCAGTATATTTCTTGGCAATTGGGCTTGCAAGGTAGACAGATTGTACTGTCCTGGCATGATAACTATTTTTTCATTTCCAACAGTAATTTTGTTATTGTGCTCCGTGACATTGGGTATCAAGTACATGCTGTAGAATGCACGAAGAGCAATAGATTTAGGATAGATGATGTCGTCATGCAACGCGAGTTTCAAGACCGAAGTCTCGCTGGTGAGATGGAACACTCCCATAGTGTTTTAGGTACCACAATGCTTTCTGAAAATGCTCCACTGAGGGGTTATTTATTTTAGACATGTATGCGAGAACGGAAAGGCATAGGTGGCCGCAGTTAACATCGGTGAAACCCTGGATGCGTTCGTCATTGTAGTAGAGGTTGGCAACACTGAGATACTTCACCAACCTGGCAGGCGGTGTGCCACCGAACGAATCGAAAACAAATGCTTTGTCATCGTCAATTTTGAGGTAGCATATCCAATGTGTACCAGGATTTTTGTAGCTGTCCAGGTTGACCACGCCATACTCCTTTTTCTTCACAGCAGAGGGTAGAGAATCGGACATGAAAACACCCCTAAAGTTCCTTATTCCCAACAGTTCGATCAGAGATTCAATATCGAAGTTGGACAGGGCTTCTTCTTTTTTTTATATTTCTTCAAAGCATCGAGGTTGTTTTTTCGCTTTTTGGTCACACCTTTCCCCTTCTTTTCCATAGCCAGGTTGTGACGTTTCTGTTCTTCCAGCTCGGCCTTGTTCTTTTTTGCATCGATGACGGTTTTGGCAATGGCAGCACTGCCTCCTGCCAAGCTGCCCACTGCACCCAAAGCTGCCAAGATGGCCGGAATGCTGAATATGAAGCCTCCAATCTTCTGCTGCTTCCGCGAATGCTGCAACTTTTTCAATTGTGGAGTGCTGAGCAGCAATTTCATTCCGTGTCCTTTAGACAAGCATGAACGTTTCTTCTCGCGTTGTTTCTTGGTGAGTAACCCATCGAGGGCACCCAGTGTTTTCAGATTCGAATATGGTATCTGGTACACGACGCCCTTGGCCTTCATGATGTAATTTTTTTTTTACGGTATGTTATTTTATATATGTTCAGAGATTTTTTGTTTTCCCTCCCGTGTAATTTTTTTTACGGTATGTTATTTATATATACTTTGCAGCTATTAAACAAATTCGATTATGTGCTTTGTTTTCTTACCAAGAAGTTCTTTTGCCCCCTTGTACACGATTCGAGTTGTGTTCTCGATTAAAATGGATAGCTTCTCGTCGGATAACATGCTAGCGTATCGATCTGGTAAAAATAGACTGTATTGTCCGTTGAGCAACAGACGTACTTTAGGACCAAACTGGGTTGCAACAATTGAACCAGAAGTTATTGCGTAAGGTTTGTCCACTTCCAATTCCTGAATTTTTATATATTCGACTGACAAATTTAGCATTTGTTTTAATGCCTGGACGTCACTAATTTTTTCACTCATATCGAAGAAATATTTTTTTTGGTCTCGTAGATTTTTTACAGTGTGTTATTTATAGAAAAAAATTTCGGCATTGCCTAATGCGATCAAGTGATCGATGATCCTGCTGGTTTCAGCATTTGAAGCATACCAGTCGTCTGTATATCGTCTCCTCCCCTGTCTCCACTCGTGAAGTTTGTCCATCTTATCAGCCAATTTTTCATCAGCAGCCCGAAAAAAAAAAGCATAGGGAGAAGAAGAAGATTTTACACCGCTTATTTTTCTCAGATGATCCAGAAGTATCATTTCACAGGGCAAGCGAAATTGTGGTGTTATTTTAACTAAATCAATAAGCTTTTTAACATCCTCGTGACTATCGTCGAAAGTAAATATAAATATTTTGTATAACACTTCTGTTGGTAAGTCTGTTATATGCGTAGACATTTTTTTTACTGTATGTTATTTAATTACAGCACCCACCCCAATTTTTGTTTTGTGTTCATGGCGATGGTGGTACCCAGTGCGGCGACCCGTTCACCCAACGATGCGTCTCTGCTCACGAACCTTTCGAAAGCTGCATGTTCCAATTTTTTGTCTGCTTCGTGACGTGCGTCCAGATTCGTCTGCGTGGTGTTGTAGGCGATGTCGTGATCTTTGCATGCCGCGTCCAACGGAGTCACACCCTTGTCTCCTCTCTCCAATCTTTTCTCGAGTTTGGTACCCGGTCCGCAGTACTGGTAGCCAGGTAGATGCATCTCGAAAGGTAACTTGTTGATGATGTCGTTCACGAGTCCCTTTCCTTCAGCCACGTTCCAAAATTTCGGAGGCAGCGTGTTGATGATTTTGATCAGGTAACCTATGCCCTTGTCGTCGTTCACGATGAAGTTGGAAAGTTTCGTGCTGATCATGTCCACGATGCCAACCTTCTCGTTGTAGAAATTACGATTGCCTGCATTCTCTTCGCCGGCTATCACCAACAATCGGTCCACGAGTTTCCTAACGTCGTCCACCCAAACGAATTCTTTGGGTAACGTGTTGTAGCGTTTGACGCCGCTGCCTGTTTTGACCTGGTTCCAAATCGGTTTGATGAGATTCCTGTACTTCTCGCCGCTGCTCGATTTCACCCTATTTTGCGAGGCGTCGTTGTTCTGGTACAAGGCATCCGTCATGATCAGAATTTCCTTGTAACTTTGGTAATCTTCGTCGGTGTAATCTTTCGGCTGCTTTTTGGCGACGAGTTCCCACAGTCCCACCGTACCCGGATACCTGTTCCAACTATCCTTGTCGCCCAAATTGACTTTAATGTCGTTGCCTTCGAAGGTCACCTTCGATTTCCCAATCTTCCACACCACACCGCCGCCTTCGTTGCTTTCCATGCTGGGATACAATCCGAACACTTCATCCTTGTCGAACTTCCCCGTGCTCAGGTAGTCTCGTGCCAAAGGTCCCAACTCGATTTTATCCGAAGACGACGTGCTGCCTATGGCTCGACGTCGTGCCGGTACGTCCTTCAGTTCGAACGGCGTCGAAGGAATGCTCGAAATGGGCGTGGGTACAGCGTAACTTTTAGCTGCGAGTGGTACGAGTTCGTTGATCAAATTTTTATTTTGTTCCGTGACACTTTTAATTTCTTTACCTAGACCGCTGATGGCATCGATCACGGGTTGATCCTGACGTTTCTTCTCTTCGTAGAATCCGCGATTCTCGGATTTCCAACCTTTGAAGCGTTTCGCGAGGTATTTTCGCAACTTGAGATTTTCGTCTTCGATTTTTCGTTTCGTCATGACGTTATTTATACACGTCGTTTCTCACAACGTTGCAACGTTTAGAAAGTCGTTGATTTTGTTTCTGTATTTTCCGTCGATGGGTTTCCTCGTCATGTCGATCGTCGCGAATCCGAAATCGTCACTGTTCCAGCAAGAAGAGCAGCGTTCCGAAAATTGATTGTAGTTCATGTCTCCGCCTACGTAGTCATCGTACGCGTGCTTGAGGTTGGTGTGATCTTGACGAAACAAACATATGAAATTAGCGTTGTCGCGTAGTAACTGTTTTGGAATTTTGGAAAACGTTTGAGTTAGGTAAAAGCAATCCATTTCTTTGTGACGACCTTGCGTGAAAAAGTTGCGAATTTCATTTTGATTTTCCAGGATGACGTCGTCGAACACAACGACTGAATTTTCACGACAATCGTCGAGTGGTTTTATTTCCGAAGCGAACGTTGCAATGTCCAGACCATCGTACACTTTCATCAGTTGCTGGTATTTGGATTGCTCCAAACTTTTCGAGAACACGTACAGGTGCCTGTTCTTCCAATCTAACCAATTCGGTGCGAGGAGAAAATTGTCCACGAGCAGTGTCGTTTTCCCACACCCCGAAGGACCTACGATCAGACAGCGGATGCTGTCGGGAAGCAACTCGCCGTTCTTTTTTTTTCTCGTTTGACTTTCCGGATCCGGTAGACGCTTCACCACATTCCACGTACTCACAAGATCACTTCGTTCGCGTCGATCCAACTCTTTTCCGGAAGTCCCAGCCATTTGACAAGCAGTTTGTCACCTTTCCTGCGTAATACTTTCTCGATGAGGTACGTGTCGGGGTGTTTCGTTTTAGAGAGTTCCTCTTCGTAAAATCTTCCTTTCAAAATCTCGCCGCTACTATCTTTTATTATATACGTGTGTCGGTTTCCGGGTAGAACTCGAACCACCGTAAAAAGTTCCGTGCTCCAATTTTTTGTGAATCCCTTCTCGAAGGTGCGTTTGAATTTGCTGATCCTCACCTGGTCTCCAATTTTGTATTTAGCTTTCTTTGTCGTGGGTGTGTACTTTGGACAGTAAACGGTAGAAATTAAACGCTGCTCGTCAGATTTCGTAACGTTGGCTGGCTTCATGCCTATCGTTCTGTGTACCGTATCATTATAGGTGTCGACGAGTTCCGGCAGGATGTCGACCCATTTGTAATTCCCCTTAAGCGTGAATCGTTTCCACATGTGTGTTTTCAAGGTTCGATTGAATCTTTCCACGATGCTGGCTTTGATGTGACTGAAGGTCGAATAATTTCGAATCTTGTGTTTTTGAATAAACTTTTGGAATACGGCGTTGTAAAATTCCTTCCCCTTGTCCGTTTGCAGAAACCGCGGTCGTCTGCCGCCGCATTCGCGAAAAATTGTCTTGAATGCTTCCGTGACGCATGTTCCCGTTTTCGCCTTCAAAGGTAGAGCCCATGCGAATTTCGAAAATGTGTCTATGACGGTGAGGAGGTACTTGTTGCTCTTGTTCAATTTATGTACGTTTTTCAAATTGCCGCTGCTCATCTCCACGAGGTCGCTTTGCCAGAGGTCGTCGATGCCCTTGGTTACCACAGTCAAACGTTCGTAGTTGCGGCGTGCAGGTTTATGCAATTCTTCGACAATGGCTTGCCTAGACATTTTTTTAGAGATTACGTTTCAAAAGAAGCACCAGCGTGATGGGATTCAAAGAGGGTGGCACCTCGCTCGTGTTTTGAATGATCAGCTTATCGCCGGCACTCACGTCGAAAACGGTAAGATCTTCGTCTTCGTGTATTTCATATATGTTGCGCGCTTCGTTCCAACGTGCCAGAGGAATGTTTCCTGCTTTCTGGACACCGCGATTCGATATCAAAGTCATGGTGGGAACGCTAGCTTTTCTGCCGTGAGACCAGTACGAGAATTCGTTTATCTGAATCGTGCCATCGAGGAGAAACTTGTAGTACGGATGATAAGGATGCAACATGTACAGTTTGTTACCTTCGACGAACGTGGAGATTCTCTGTTGATTGGGTACGCTGTTGATTTCGATGGCCTGCAGAGAATGCAGTTTAGCGAATTTAGTGTCGACGCCGAGCAGATTACTGTGAACGTGTCCGAGTTTATTTTCGATGGGCAGCAAATGCTCGACTATGGTATCCGTTACGGCAGACAACGACGGTTTGATTTTCACTTCCACGTTCAACTGCTTGTAGTTTTCGTTGAGTTCTTGTAACTTGGCACCGAAAGAAGCCAGCGTCGATTCCTGCGTGGATTCCAGCACTCCGACTTGATCTCTGATGTTGACGACGATGTTCTGAAGGTTCTCGACTTGATTCAATTTCGAGCTCTTCTCGGTAAGATCGTTCACGATGCTTCGCATCTCTGTAAACTGCGTGTGAAGATCGGCGACGCTCTGCGAAGTGGGCAGCGTCGACACCAGCGAACTGATTTCGTCTCGAATCTGTTCCACGTTCGCCGTTTCCGTTTCCAGTCGTTTCAGCATACGTGATATGTTCCTTTTCAAAGCGTGCAATTCTTTGGAGGTGGGGAGATTGGCCACCCTACTCTCGAGATCGCTCAAAGAAATTTTGATGTCGCTCGATTCGGATAGTGCCGTCACCGCTGTTTTCAATTTTTCCAAATCTTCGCTCGAAGGTACGCTCGTCCGTAACGATTCCAAGTCACCCTGTATGTTGTCCAGTACGTGATGAAAATGAGCGAGATTGGATTCGACGTTCAAATTTTCTAAATATTCGATCTTCTGCTGAACCGTGCTTAACGTGTCTTGAATGCTCGTCAACG
Organism: Lepisma saccharinum; assembly: GCF_977018435.1. Classification (NCBI taxonomy): domain Eukaryota; kingdom Metazoa; phylum Arthropoda; class Insecta; order Zygentoma; family Lepismatidae; genus Lepisma; species Lepisma saccharinum. Next base: position 81,812 of record NW_028143356.1, read on the forward strand.
CTTTCGCTTCAGCGTGAATATTTTTAATTTCTTCGTTGATCAATTCCAAGGACGCCTGAAGCGTAGCGATGGTGGTTTGAATGTGTTCGAAATCTTGATAGGCCTCCAATTGAATTTTTATGTTCGCGACGCTTTTACCGATGACCTGCAGTTCGTCCGACGATGGTAGGTTCGTCATGGTATCTTCCAAAGTCTGTAACTTGGATTTAATTTCTTCCAACGTGCCGGTGAATTCTTCTTGTAATTTGGAAACGACGACGTGCAAGCGTTCTACATCAATATCGTTCACCACGGTTTGAAGTTCGGAGAAATTCTTTTCGATTGTGGAAGTTCGTTCTTCGATTTCGAGTTTCAATTTTTCCAAATCTTCATTTTTCGATTGAAATTGCTGTAATTTGGCCAAATCATTTTGAAGCGAATCCACGCTCAACTGTATATTTTGAACGTTGTCGTAAGAAGGTACGTCGACATAATTTTTTATGAGCGTTTTCAGTTCGGAATCGATTTTCAGAATGGGGTCGAGACATTGCGTTTGGAGCGTAGCGATTTCCGACTCTAAACTTTTGTTTAAGGTCTCCTGCAAAGCGATCAAATCGGTCCTCAACTTCTTAACACGAACGTCCAACATGAGAATCTCTTCTGCATGGTCTACACGCTTGGTGTTGCCGAAAATGTCGTTAGGCATTTTTGGTTAACGGTTATTTATAATAGGATAGACGATTCGTAATTCTACGAAGAGAGGAATGAGTTTGTCGTAATCTCCGAGGAGTTCTATGTAAAAATAATCTGCTGAAACATCGTACGCAATGTTAGAAAGCATTTTGTCATGCTTGATTCGAAAAATGTTCTTGCCGGTAGAAATTTTGATTTCGCCTACGTTTTCCGGATTCACGGTGATTTGAAGTTTCCCACTGATCGGAATTTCGTAAAAATGTAAATTGTTGTTGAAGACGTAAAAGGTTTTGCCCACGTCCTCATCCAATTTCGTCCAAATGCTGTTGAGGTGAATGATCAACAGACCATTGAGTTTAGGTAACACTGGAGGTAAGACTTCATGATCTGGTATGGTTTCCATGATGATCTGTTTTTTGAAACCGAACAAGTTCATAGGCATGTTGGTTATTTAAGGATACGGTCAAATTTTTTTTTTGTAATGACAGTCAAAGTGTTTTTTTTGTAATGACTAACAAATTTTTTTTTTTTTTTTTTTTTTTTTTTTTTTTTTTTTATGAATCTTCTTCTGTTGAAGATGGGCATATGTTGCAGGTTTTGTTTTCTGCTAAGCGATAGTGCCCCCCCACGGCAGTGTGTGAATTCCACACTTCAGAATACACCTCTTATCATCGTGCGCATCCAAAGCAATCTTCCTGACAATATTGGTTGCCAATTTATGGTTGACGCTCTGGATTCGATACTCTTTTCGTAGAATAACCTCTCTCCGAGAACTGACCCCGAGCGTCCATTTTCAGCGAGTTTAGTGTTTTGTAGAGCGAGTTGGCAACACTGCCAGTGAGGTTAACATACATTATCAAAAACACATCGTGAAAGGCTACGTTTTGTTCGGGCACACGTACACTCACACACACACACACAAAAAACTAAAAAAATTATACACCATGAAAGGCTACGATGAGTTGGAAACACTGCTGGTGGGGTTAACATACACCATAAAAGGCTACGCCTCGCCCCGAGTTGGCAACACTGCTTGTGAGGTTAACATACACCGTGAAAAACTTCAAAATATCATATTGCAGAATTTTTGTAGAGTGCGTTGGCAACACCGACGAGCATCAAATAATGATTTCGAGCCTCAAATGATGATTCGAGTCTCAAATGATGATTCGAGCCTCAAATGATAATTCGAGCCTCGTCGGTGTTGCCAATTCCTATTTGTAGGTTAGCTTAGCCAGTGAAAGATCATATAGTGGAATTTTCTTCGCATAGGTTGGCAAAACCCAAGCCTCAAAAAAAAAAAAAAACATCCAATAGAGTTGCCAAATGTAAAAAAGGGGACAATAAGTCCCCTCATAAAAGGCTACAGTAAGGGCCCACAGTATTGCCAACACTAGGCCCCCAGCAGTGTTGCCAGACATAAAAAATACATGGACCCCTCAGGCCCTTTGATAGGTTAGGTTAGGTTAGGTTAGGTTAGGTTAGGTTAGGTTGGGTTGGGTTGGGTTTGGTTAGGGTAGGTTAGGTTGGGTTAGGTTAGGTTAGGTTAGGTTAGGTTAGGTTAGGTTAGATTAGAGTAGGTTAGGTTAGGTTAGGTTAGGTTAGGTTAGGTTAGGGTAGGTTAGGGTAGGTTAGGTTAGGTTAGATTAGAGTAGGTTAGGTTAGGTTAGGTTAGGTTAGGTTAGGTTAGGGTAGGTTAGATTAGAGTAGGTTAGGTTGGGTTAGGTTAGGTTAGGTTAGAGTAGGTTAGGGTAGGTTAGGGTAGATTAGAGTAGGTTAGGGTAGGTTAGGGTAGGGTAGGTTAGGGTAGGTTAGGGTAGGTTACGGCGAGCTCCACATGATGATTCGAGCTCCAAATGAGGGCTGTGAACCGGCCAACCTGTACTACTCGCTCACAAATGGAAATCTTTCCCGCACATAAATGCACACAAGAATGGCATATGGGGGACGACTTTTAAGATCGTTATCTGATAGTGGCGGAGAGTCGTTACCCTGCTCCGCGGATTTTGACATCTTGTAACGTTCTTCTCAAGCGCGCACAAATGATAATCTCTCGCGCACATAAAGGCACACAAGGAGCACATATGGGGGACAAAGTCTGAGATCGTTATCCGATATTCGCGGAGAGGCGTTATCCTGCTCCGCGGATTTTGAAATCTTGTTTCTTTTTTCTTAAGCGCGCATAAATGGAAATTTTTCGCGCACAAAAGCGCACCTATTTAGCACATACGGCATGCAAAATCTCAACTGTTTCGGCGATTGTGGCGGGGATAACGGAGCTCGAAATAGTGGCCGCATACTATATAAGTTAATAAATATACTGTATAAGTAAATTAGTGCTTTATTTGAACTGTGCTTTAATAAATTTTGTACAAATCAAACACAAATGTTCTCAAAGACTAATTTTTACGATCATTCGGCAGGTAGAGTATCTATATACGTATTTTGAGCCTAACAATGAAAAAACAGGAATTTGGCATTGAAAACTGCTTTATTGTTTTTCGAAGTATTCTCCTTTATGGTCAATACACTTTTGCTTTCGTTCGAACCATTCGTCAAAGCAGTTTTACCAATCTTCTTGAGACACCTCCATAATATGGTTTTTGAACGCATCAACGTCGTCTTCCGTCGACGAAAATCGTTGTCCACCCAATTTATTCTTGACATTCGGGAACAAGAAGAAGTCATTGGGTGCCAAATCAGGACTGTACGGCGGAAAACCCATCAATTCGATTTTTTGACTGTTCATAAAGTCGGTTGTTAGACGAGATGTGTGACAGCTGGCATTGTCTTGATGAAGAATGATCCGACGGCGTTTGTTTGTTTTCCGTATTTAACCGAAGATCTCTGGCAACAAATTGTTGTGTACCATTCAGAGTTGACCGTTCTACGTTCCTCTAAAGGCACAGTTGCCACATGACCAGTTTTCCCGAAAAAACAGGCGACCATTTGTTTCGATGTGCTTCGAGCGCGAACAACTTTTGTTTGATTGGGTTCATCTTGAAACACCAATACAGTCGACTGCTGTTTACGTCCCGGCTCATATGCATATATCAATGACTCGTCACCTGTTACAATCCTATATACGTCTTTTGAAGCACCACGATTGTATTTATTGAGCATTTGTTTGCACCAATTGACGCGAGCGTATTTTTGAGTTTTTGTCAAATTGTGTGGGATCCAACGAGAACATACCTTTCTCACAGCTAAATGATCATGTAATATTTTATATATGCTGGTGGAACTAATGCCTATGGTTGCCTCAATCTCACAGTATGTCACATGACGATCTTGCAGTATTAGGTTTTGCACAGCATCAATGTTTTCTTGAACAACAACTGATTTTGGACGACCTTCGCGAATCTCGTCGGTGAGCGAATGGCGGCCACGATTAAATTCGTTATACCAGCGTTTCACAGTGGCAAAGGATGGGGCTTCATCGCCAAATGTGGAAGTAAGTTGATCGATGCACTCTTGTCTTGATACTCCACGTCGAAAATCGTAAAAAAACATCGCACGAAAATGTTCACGAGTTAATTCCATTTTATTGTTGTCGCGCAATCTCCAAGGCAACATAAACAACACAAATGAAGCTATTGACAAAACATTTGAAGTACGTTATGGTCAATAATGCCAGACGATTCCGTGCAAACGTCAAATCGCGCCTAACTTCAATCAGTGTTGCCAAGGCTCAAAATATAAATAGTGACCCTCGTATAATATATACCATTATAAAGATGAACATCATGCAATAATGAACTTTATTTTATGTTCCTCTTTATGTCTATGTTCCTTGACGAGATGTTTCGTGCTCGCATGCTGGTGCTTTGTTTTGTGCCAGGCATGCATGGTTGGATTTGCTCGTGTTTATCAGCAGCTGGAACGAAAAGAACATGGCGACATTGTGTGATCATCGGAAAAATGAGGAAACGCTATCGCGTGCATATAACAGAAACCTCAGGATAGCAAACATTGACAGTAAATCAATATTGTACACTAGAATGAAGAGGGCATAATAACCTCTTATCGTCTTTTCGAGTTAAACGTTGCATGAATCGTGCGCATATTATTTTCTGCGTTGGAGTTTGCACAATGGTATGTATATCCCGTTAGTATATTTTACTTATATTTTTAGTATTTCCCTACTTTAAGTTGTAACAGTTTATTTTCTTCTTGGCTCTACCTGTTACGTGTTTTTTTACTTCTCCAGCCAAATAAGTTACATTACACAAACAATATCTAACAAAGGGGTTCAATCGAATTAAAGACATTGAATAGCTACCATATCCCTTACCATTGATATTAGGCTGAAATTTTATCTTTGAATGATAGCCAAGACGTAAAGTTTAAAAATGTATATAAAAATACTATACGTATATAAGAGAGGTTCGTACACTAGACAAGGCCAGAAAACTACTTCAAAAATGTATAAAGTTTGACACTTGTGTATGTGACATGTTTCTCTAATTCACTTTCTCTCTTTTTTGTTTGAATTAAGATGGCATCGCAAAAAGATACTAAACTTGTATGAAGTTAAAACTAATTTTGCTCTATTATTAAAATTCTGAAAACAATGTTGATTCTCTTGCAACCATATCACTCTCCCTTTAATCCCACATTAAATAAAAGCCGGACACCTTGACTGTGTCGAATCTACAACATTAAACTGATGGTTTCGCACAACAAAGGACTTGGCTATTAGCCAAGTCGTTAGGGCGTCTGACTACCATGCGAGAGACCAGAATTCGATCCCAGGAGGAATCGGGATGTTATCCACCTGTTCAAACGTCTCCGGCGCCCATAAAGTGGTATCTGGAGGAAACTCGGGGGGGGGGGGGTTAAGGTGTAAAGGAGCGTGGTGCTGATCACATGACTCCCACCTTCGGCCGCGATCAAGAAAGTATGGGTTCTAACCCCACACCCTATATACGCCTTCATGGCTTTGGCGGAATGGACAGGGGAGCACTTTACTTTACTTTCTGGCCAACGGATAGAGATAGATATACTTGAAAACGATTGCAAAAACTCTCCCTTTCTTTAAGAACAATATAAGTGTCTTCCGAAAACGAAGCGTTGGCAATTAAGAATTGCGTGGACTTATTTATGTATTACCATTTTTAAAAATGATTGAATCGTGACTGCTAGCTCTAGAACTAACTACAGCCGCTCTACCGGCACCGAGAGAACCGTCAAAGGTCTCCCCTCTCGCCCAAAAAAAGTAAGAATGCCAACCTCCGCTAAAAAAAATAGATAGAAAGAGCTCGAGGGCGTGAGTGGCGCCCGACATAAGTCAACCAGCAACCACACCAAAAGTCGCAGACCTCGCCTGAGACACTAATTCACTCTACAAACACATTATAGCCCCATGTCTGGTCTTTTGCCTAGGTGTAATCTTCCCCTCAGAACAGATATAGTCAAGGCGGATTTCTCCCTTGATTCTGTCGGCTCCTTTACATAGGCCCTCCGAAGAATGACCGGTAAACTGGAAACTTTCACCCCTTAATGACTTTGCCGAAAATATTTTTAAAATTTACCACCTTCTACAACCCAGTAGTAATGCACCGGCGTTCGGGTCGATAAATCAATTGATTGGAAAAGATCGATCAAAGATCAATTGATGACGCAGCAGTTTTTTTTTTTTTTTTTTTTTTTTTTTTTTTTTTTTTAACCTCATAAAAGGGGGCGGGGCTTATTTTGTAAGGATGATTTTGATTGGTTGTGACGTCATAAATGGGCGGGGTTTATTTTGTAAGGAGCGTTTTGATTGGTTGGAGGAGGGAATTCGGGTTTTTCCCGTGACGTCGGGAGTTTCCGGCGTCTGAAAACAGATGGCGTTGATGAGTCAGAAAGTCTGGGTTGGGAGGAGGAAAAGTAGGCGACGCGGTTGGTTTTCTCGTAATTGGAGTACGTGTTTCCGGTGTCTGAAAACAGATTGCGTTGATGAGTCAGAAAGTCTGGGTTGGGAGGAGGAAAAGTAGGCGACGCGGTGACGGTTGGTTTTCTGATAATTGGAGTACGTGTTTCCGGTGTCTGACAACAGATGGCGTTGATGAGTCAGAAATTCTGGGAATTTTGTTGTTTCCGTTGTTTGAAGAGAGATGGCGTTCATGAGTCATTGTTGGGAGGAGGTGTTTTTCTCGGGCGGCCGTTGATGAGTTTGAAATTCCAGGAATTGGGTGTGGTCTGAAACATGCCCGAACATGTTTTAGATTGATGAGTCATTCTGGGGAGGAGATGTTTTTCTCGGGCGGCCGTTGATGAATTTGAGTGATGGAGAAACGGCAAAAAGAGAAAAAGGAGAGAGAGCGTCTAGATGCAAAGAAAATAAATAGAGTAAAAAAAGTAGGTTTCACGGAGGGGTGACTGTGCATAGTGTACCAGGGCAGGAAGAAGATAGGAGAGGCACGTGGGCGTTGGATGCTCTGCGAAAAACGATGCGTGCCGAATATAATTCGAAAATACGTCACGGAGACAGTACTATATAAAAAAGAAAAACTGTGTACGTACCACAGAACTGTTGATCGAAGTCTACCGACCGGAGATCATAACCGAGACTGGCACATCTGTTGCGAGGGTGAAGAAAATTGAAAAGGTAAGAGACAAATATTTAGTTTTAATGTTCTACCTAGAATCGTAAACATAAATACAACTTTCTTTTGAAGCAGACAGCTTGAAAGGTGTGAAAATAAAGAAAACGGTACCTGTGTCATCAACAGTTTAATCCAGAAGAGGATGACGTTTAACAGTGATCGATGGTGGGGGTCGGCTCCCGGTCCTCTTCTGCTGGGGTGGGATATATATATACAACAAAATCAATAAGCATTGCAGTCTACTAGAGATACACATAAAAAACACAAGATGGAACCAGAAAACCGCTACAACATTGATAACAACATGGATGTCGTTATTCGAGGTACTTTCACCAACACTGAATTGATTTTGAGACATGAAAAAAATTACATTGTCCTAAATAGCGATGAGTACCCATCATGCGTGTACAAATCAGATGCGATCTTCGACACTTACAAGAACAGATTCCCCACACGAGAAGACAGATTCAGATCTATAAACATTATAGGAGAACTTTACTTCACCTTCGAGGGCAGTGGAGAAAACATAAAAGTGGAAATCAGCAACGCCTCCGGAGAAGTCACACTAAATTTTGAACAATGGCGAAAATTTCTCTCTTACCATGAAACCCTCATGGAGGAATTCCAGCGACGACTAAATCGTAATGACTATGTGATTTTCGCTTATTGGTAGTCTACTTTTCGTCTATATAAATCTGATATATTCTTGAAATAGAAGGAGAAACAGGAGACACCAGTTGGCGCTGCCGATTGGCTCTAGTGTCATTTCGGTTACGCATTCTGAAAAACAAAATATAAGAATTAAAATAGATTCCGTTCCATGTAGATATCGGCTAGAAAGAAAAGTTATCAGATATGTAGCACATGCTAGAATAAACAATGTTATCAGAAATAAACTGAAAAATAATTACCTGGCTCTATACCGACGGAGATTGGTGTGGAGTCTTTTACATAATTAACATATTTTCTGTCTAATTTCAGATGTCGACACTCCCTCTCGGATTCAATTTGGTGTATGGCGATATTAAGGAGACATCAGCAGGTCCGACAGAACGAAGAAACTTATGGAGTAAAACACATGGAAGACAGGTTGAAAAACACATCGGCAATTATGTGAATTTCTGTGAAGACAATGGACTGGCGGAAGAGTTATTGGCAAAATTAGAAGAGACATGTAAAGATATCGAGGTATCGGTGGACTGTTTGGTCAAAATATTTACTTACATTGTTGACAAGAAACGAGATGCGCCAGTGTTTGGCGATTTTGTAGAGAATATACAAAGAGCGCAATATGTACCTTCCCATCTATCTTTAAGAATATGTTTCGAATTGTTGGAGGTGTTTAAAGGTGTGAGAAATGAGAAGGGTGAAAATAAGAAGACAGGGGAAACAGGGGAAAATATACATGAACGAATGATGGAAATGTTGAAGAAAAGGAAACTTAACGAGTAACTAACACATACTAATACACTAACATCTACCGGTAGTGTAACAAAATATGTAAAAATATCTAATCACTTGTAGTACGAGTTGAAATAAAAAAGTTTGTATATGTAGAAAACTTGTAATTTTTCTGTAGAAGTTCAATGTGTTAATAAAAGATTTTGTACAGAACAATATTGTTTTTGTATATAAATAGTATTATATTAGAATGCCTAAGACAGGATACAAACCCTAAAAGTTTAATGAAAAAAGTACCACGAATCCTGAAAGTAACTATGTTTTGATAAAAGAGGTACCGGATTCGAAACCCTCCAGACATGGTTAGAATCCTGGAATTGCCTATGTTTGCATAAAGAAAACCCGGATTCGAATCCCGATCAGGTATGGTTGCGAATGTTGACGGAGACCCTGGATTCGAATCCTGCAATTAACTAAGGTTCCCTAAAAACATGTTTGATTCTGCTCAGGTATGGTTGTGAAATGTAAAAGGGTACTTACAACATGTAATAAATCTTGGCCATCCATGTTGCTGCCCAGATGAAAAGGAGATGAACTGGAGGGAAGGATGCCTGCAGAAGGAATTCTATCCACTTCCTTATAGAGACACATATCTGCATTTATTTTTTGCAACGTAAGTTAGAAGTCTGCATATGAGATCACGACGTTTTTGTGAGGCACAACAGTTCCTTGATGAATTTCACAGAAGTTCCTTGTTCCGTGTCAGCACATGTTCTACGAACAAGACTTCCTTATAGAGACGGACATCTGGTATAATTTTTTGCAACGCGGTTTCCTAATTTCTTTATTTGCAATCGTAGACCCACCTTCCGACCACTCTAACGAAAGGTCTCGACGTGCAGATTACGAATATGTAATCAGATCTGCTCTACGTCAATTAGGGGAGGAGCTAGAGCGAATTGAAAATTGCTGTTAAAGACAGTCATATCAGTCTGAAAAACATCTGCTGAAGACTGTTGAGGATTTCTGAGAATTTTACATGAGTCACCATATTTGCCAGGAAAACATCTGGTGAAGACGGTTAACTAGCCGCAGTAGAACCGTTAGCAACGTAAATAACTGCTTTGTCATGCTTGCGTATATAAAAGAAAGCCGTTCTCTCCACAACACAGTGTTCGTGAAACAGTCATTGTACAATCATGGATGTACAGTTATCCGCTAACGATCTGTTAGCGCGTTATCGTGATGGATATTACACAACACATGGACGGTTGCGGGAAGTGTTGACTATCATCGCGCAAAAAATCATCGCGGGAGAAAGTATCTCCCTAGTAGAGGAGTATGACCGTCTACTACAGACCGTGACATCATTCGTACCCGATCTTACCGGAGAAGGATGGAGAGATATTTCCGAAGAGTCGCCAGGCCCGTCATCGACACCCGATCCTGTATCCAGAGTTACCGAGGAGAAGCATATAGTCGTGACATCACCAGGAACTTCCAGAAACAACGCATCCGGATCAGACCCGGAACCTTTACCAGGACCGTCATGGAAACCTGACCCCTTACCGTCAGCAGAACCGTCATCCCAAAGTGCTTCTGTATCAGATAGAAGAGGTAAGAAAAGAAAACGTGATACAGTGCCTCGTGAACAAATAGGGAACATAATATTACATAACGTTCAAGAACGCGAATACCCCAAATTCCGTTCCAAAGGACGTCGTGTGGAATTCAGTTTCTCGCACCCTCCAGAAAATGTCGATCCTCACACATGGATCCGTGAAGGTGTCGAAAATAATCTCACCTATGTTAAGAAAAACACCAAAGATGAAGACAAAATAGGTTTAACTCTGTCTAACATATCTGACCCCACCGTGAAAGATATTTATGTCGGGTGGCACAGATGTGATCAGTTACACAGTGATATGGTGTGGAACATTATGTATAAAATATGGCAGAGTGCGAAAACATTCACGGTTACAGATCGGTTAATTTTACGAGCCGACCATGTCGATATACCTGTCGGAGGTGGTGGAGGTAAACGAACATATTGTTTACCTAATTACATGTTAAGCACACAAAAAAAGAGTATCGTCGGTGTGCCAAATAGGAAAAAACCACTCTGTTTAGCTGAAGCTTTGGTAATAGGAAAAGCCCATGCCGATAATGATCCGTCCTATTCACAGTATCGAAGAAATAGAAATCTTCTTAAACCTGTTTTCGAACTTATGCGGAAAGCAGATGTAGATCTGACAGACAATGCGTGTGCCGGAAGTGGAATTCCTGAACTGAGAAAATTTCAGCAAGTTCTCACAGATCATAAAATTATTGTATACAACAATCTTCGTGATGTTAAAGATGTTCTGTTTGAAGGGCAGGTTGAACATGTTTCAAAATTTATATACCTTCTGTATGATAATGCCAGGCAACATTATGATGTGATAGTGAACCGTGTTGGAGCATTTGCAGCAAGCCAAGAATGTCATGGGTGTAACCAGCTCATATTTGGTAAACCTCATAGTCACATGTGTAAGCAATTATGTTGTATGTGTCGTGCAACTCCACCGTGTGTACCTGAACCGGGTGTCCGTAGAACATGTCAGACATGTCACCGAAATTTCAGAAATGAACAGTGTTTCACAAATCATGTTTCTACACCATTCCGAAACGGTACTGTCTGTAGTGAAATCCAACAGTGTCCCCGATGTTTCAGAATTATTCTCACAAACAATAGATATGAAAAAGTGCATAGATGCAACATGAAATATTGTACTGTGTGTAATTGTGTGAAACCTGTAAATCATTTCTGCTACATGCCTATACCGAAACCTAAACAGTACTCAAAATTTCTATTTGTGTTTTACGATTTCGAATGCTACACTGATATTCCTTATTCTGACAAAGAAAAAACTTTTCTTCATGTTCCGAATCTTATCGTGGTGCAGACAGCCTGTCACGCATGTCACAAAAGAGAGGATTTAACAGCTTCGTGTTCTGTTTGTGGAACAAGACAGTTTATATTCTGGGATGACCCTGTAGATACATTCCTGTCCTACCTGGAATTGCAGCATAAGTTTTCCAACATAACCATCTGTGCACACAATGCACGAGGTTACGATTGTACATTTCTATTACGGAGAATGCTGGAAAGAGAAATGAAACCTCGTGTTATCTTAGATGGTACCAAAATTGTCTGCATGACATACCAAAATCTCCATTTTGTAGACAGTCTCAACTATGTTCAGTCAAATCTTGCAGGATTTTCAAAACTGTTTGGTTTACCTGTGCAGAAAGGACATTATCCGCATTTGTGGAACACTTACAAGAATAGAAATTACATAGGACCACCACCTCCTCCTTCTGCATATGGATATGAATATATGAAAACGGTTGAAGATCAAAACCGTTTCATGTTCTGGTACAACAATGAATGTGAAAAAAATATACCTTTTAACAACAAAAACGAACTTCTCCAATATTGCATCAAGGATGTGACCCTGTTGAGACAAGGATGTCTAAAGTTGAGGCAGAATTTTCTAGACATATGCAAAATAGACATTTTCAGGGACTGCATCACGATAGCATCTGCCTGTTCATTAATTTACAGACAGAAATTTATGCCGCCTAACACTATTGGAATAATCCCTAAAGGAGGTTACCATCATGCAGATCAGATGTCCAAGTTCGCATTGAAATGGTTAACCTATGTTGAAGAACAGAATCATGTAATACTTCTTCACGGTGGACGTACTCGTGAAAAATATGTCATAGGAGGACGTTACAAAGTGGACGGCTATCACGAGGAGACGCAGACAGTGTACGAGGCGCTTGGATGCTACTGGCACGGTTGTCAACGCTGCATGTCAATTAACAGAGATATGTATCCGAAAAACGACGACGAAGAAGAAACAGATCAGGATAGTAACAGTCAGAAATATAACGACATGTTGAACACAGCAGCTTTCAGATACGAGACAACATGCCGTAAACTTGAGGCTCTACGTTCTGAAGGATACCGTGTCGTTACAATGTGGGAATGTGATTTTAACAAAACATTGAAAGCCGATCCTGAACTCGATAGACATCTATCGACGCATCCTATCGTTTGCTGCATTCCTTTAAATCCACGAGACGCCTTATATGGAGGAAGAGTTGAAACAGTCAGGACGTATTACAAAATCAAGGAAAATGAAAAATTACAGTACTATGATTTTACAAGTTTGTACCCTTATGTGAACAAATACAGTGCCTATCCTGTCGGACATCCTGCCATATTTCTGGGAACTTCTATTCCTTCGGTAAATGAGGTTTTGAACATGGAGGGGCTCATAAAATGTACTGTTCTGCCACCAAAAGCCCTTTTACATCCTGTTCTACCTACAAAAATGCATGGAAAGCTGATGTTTGTCTTGTGTAACGAATGTGCTATCAGATTAAAATGTGAAGGTACATGCTGCCATTCCGATGAACAACGCGCACTTTCGGGGACTTGGGTCATCGCCGAGGTGCGTAAAGCTTACAGTTTAGGCTACAGAGTACTGTCAGTGTCGGAAGTGTGGAAGTATGAAACATCGATGTACGACCCTGTCACAAAAACTGGAGGACTTTTTGCTGGTTATGTCAACACCTTCTTGAAAATAAAACAGGAAGCGAGCGGCTGGCCTTCATGGTGTCAGAACGACGAGGATAAGAAGAAGTACATACAGAAATATTTCGATAAGGAGGGTATTCTATTGGAAGAAAACAGTATCGAAGTCAATCCTGGTAAACGTACTCTGGCTAAACTTTGCCTTAATTCTTTATGGGGCAAGTTCTGTCAACGGGACAACCTTTCCCAGACGACCATCATCAAGGAATCGAAAGATTTTCTCGATAAAATGACTGATCCAAATATATGGATTGGAGGAGTCGTATTCATCATCAGGACACCGTTTTAGTGAACTGGAAATATGTTGAAGAGGCTGTCAGTCTGAACAGGAAAGTAAATGTTCCTATCGGAGCCTTCACAACATGCCATGCTCGTCTGAAACTGTACGAACTTCTCGAGAAATTGGGTGACAGGATATGTTATTGTGATACAGATTCTGTAATTTACGTAGATAGTCCTGAAATGGAATATCATCCCCAGACAGGTGACGCACTAGGAGAACTCACCGATGAATTGGCAGATTTCGGACCCGGTGCAGTTTGTGAACAGTTTGTTTCAACGGGACCGAAAAGTTACAGCTTGAAAATAACAAAACCGTTCTCCGAACCGCAGTATATCTGTAAAGTGAAAGGAATCACATTGAATACCTCCACATCGGAATTGGTCAATTTTGATACCATGTGTGACATGATAAACAGTGAGCAACCTGAAGTTATGGTCGAAAATATTTTTAGGATCAGAAGAACAAAACAGTTCCAAGTAATCAGTACATATGAAAAAAAGCTGTTTCAGCCGGTACTGTTGAAACGACGTTTCGACGATGAACATTTATCGTATCCCTTCGGATACTGTGCTGACTAAAATATGTCTGTAGCGGTCCAGAGTTTGAACCCTTCTTCGGACAGTCAGTGTATAAAATGTGTTTACAATGTGTCAGATCTTCATTTTTCTTCAAATCTCCAGTATAAAACATGTTTCCTAAACTTTCCCATCCTTTCACCATGATGGTCTGCGGAGCATCAGGAAGTGGAAAAACTACTTTTGTGACAAATATGGTCGACTCCATCGTTCATCTTGTCGAAGGACCCCTCAAGAAAATCGTATGGTGTTACGATCAGGAAAACAGTATTCCGCAAAATCTTCGAGATGTGCAATATCATAAAGGAATCGTCGATTGGCAGTCGTGGAACGGAAAAACCCCTACTCTCATAATCCTGGATGATCTTATGATAATTGCTCAAGGAGAAAAAGTTGCCGACCTTTTCACAAAAGGCAGTCATCACAAAAACATTTCGGTGGTGTTCATAACACAGAATCTTTTTCATCAAGGGAAAAATTGCAGAGACATTTCGCTGAACGTGAAGCATTTCGTTATTTTTAAAAATCCTCGAGATATGAACCAATTCACTGTGTTTGCACGACAACTTCATCCTCACCGCATGAAGGAACTCGAAAAAGTATATATAGATGCTACCGCTCAACCTTTCAGTTATTTGTATATTGATCTTTCACAGTCAACACCGGATCCTTTACGTTATCAGACAGACATTTTTAACCAGAATTACTCAACTGCATATCTTCCTCAGGAATGTTTAAAACATCGAGATGAGGAGAACGAGGAAGACACGTACCAAATCACGTTCTAACAGGAATAGACATTCGTCTTCTTTCAAGAAACATTCACCTTTCTTGCACGTGTTGAAAAATTCACCGACCAAAATCCGTAAATCATTATTGAAAAGTGCTCCGAAAAAGACAATTCGTTTCATCAGCGAATGCTGCCTGAACGTTTTAAAAGGAAACGTGAAAATTAAACCGTCCACAAAACGTCGTCTGACACCTTACAAATCGGTCTTACGCAATCTCGTGAAACCGAAAGTGAACATCGAAAAACGAAGAAAACTACTTGTGCAAAAAGGTGGATTTCTACCCTTACTTCTAGGTTCTTTGTTATCGGGTCTTCTCGGTACTCTCATTCCTCATTGAGAAATGACATCTTCCTACAAAAAGATGAGCGTCCTTTCACCGGAACAGCTAGCACGTATTCGTGGTCCCGATTCGTCTGTAACTCAGAAATTATCCATTCTGGATAAAAAAATGAATGATATTCTGAAAATGAAAAATATATCAGACGATCAGAAATGGCGTCTTTACAGAAAGGAACTGGACGAGTATTTATGGCTGAGTCGACAATCCAAAGAACCATTACAAATTCCTATTGTTCAAGATAACGACAGTTCATCTACTATTTCGCCAGGATCGACGTATTTTCCTCCGAACCTAGCAGAGACGTTACCCCGTAATACACGTCATCAGTTACAAAATATCATCGACGAGTACCAATCTACGGCTCAACATTTGATAGACGAACGTCAGGAAAAAACACTTCCTGATCCGAAGACGTTGAACTTCTCAGCGTCGTCAACGGAAAGCCCTGGACCGTCTCATCGACAGAAACAGAAAAAGAAGAAGAAAGCGGCTGTCCGTGTTTCCAGAAAAACTACACCGTTTCTGAGAACACCTGACGCATACAAGCTGATTCCTCTGAGAAAAAGCCGTAGACAGAGAGATCAGTCATGGGAGTCCCTAAGTTAAAACACGATAAAATCCTCACCAAAATATATTACGATCCCCGACACCGTGCTTCATTCTCATCTGTAGATCGTTTATGGAACGCGGTGCGGGATAAAAATATATCCCGCAACACGGTGAAAAAATGGTTGATGCACCAGGAAACGTACACACTCCACAAACCTGCAAGGAAAAGGTTCCCCCGAAATCATTACAATGTGTGGAACATAGACATGCTTTGGGAAGCTGATCTCAACGACATGACATCGATACAAAAACATAACGATGGATACAGATATCTTCTGACAGTGATCGATGTTTTCTCAAAATATGCCTTTGCATTACCACTAAGAAATAAAACAAGCAATTCGGTAACCGAAGCTTTCAAAATTATTTTCGGACAAAGCAGACGAAAACCTGTCACACTACAGACCGACCAAGGAACGGAGTTCACAAATTCAACATTCCAGAAGTTTTTAAAAAATGAGAATGTAAATTTCTCGATCGCTTCAAATTATCCTGTGAAAGCAAGCGTAGTGGAACGTTTCAACAGAACATTGAAAGAACGAATGTGGAAATATTTCACATCGAAACAAACAAGACGTTACGTAGACATTTTACCGCAACTTCTCGAAGGTTACAATACAACTATCCACAGTTCCATAGGGATGGCACCTCGAGATGTGAACGAGTCTAACGTTTACATCGTGTGGAAACGTCTCAACAAACCTGACAGACATATTTCACAACCGTCTTCAGATCTGAATGTTGGTGATTTCGTACGAATCTCTGTCGTCAAAGGACATTTTGAGAAGGGATACGAACAATCGTGGTCACGTGAACTTTTCAAAATCCACTCCCTTGTTCAGCGATCACCTGTACCTGTATACATATTAGACGATTTAAACGAAGAACCTGTAAAAGGCACATTTTACAAACATGAACTGCAAAAAGTTTATTCGGATCCTGACGAAGAGTATAAAATTGATAAGATTTTGAACAGCCGGGGAAAAGGTAGAAATTTGGAATACCTGGTTCGCTGGCTCGGATATCCACCTAGTTTTGATTCGTGGATCAAGGCATCTTCCGTAAAACAGTTATCAGAAAAATAATTTCCAAAACATATTTATATCAAAATATATCGTCACCACGATCCAGTGAGTTCTTTGTGTTCGGCGAGAATGGACGATAATTTCTATGTTTACCTACCGTCATCTGCATCGGAGAAGTATTTTCCGAACAACACGCTGACCCATTTCAACGTAAAACTTGCAAAACGGATCGATCTGTCTCCAGAATTGTGGGAAGTCGGTTTAGCAGAACTGCATTATTCAACTCTATACGACAATGTTTTGGAAACAGATTACGGAACGGTAACCTATCCTGTTCGGACGTATGCAAGTGCTGAGGATCTGATCTCTACCATCGAAGAATCCCTCCCCAACGACCTGGAAATACGGAGAAACGTTCTTAAGCAATTCTGGCATTTTCTGTTGGAAGCGCAATGGGACGCGTCGGGATCTTCTGTTTCTACGGATAATACACTCTATATTAACGAGCAGCCATTTTATTTTCCTGCAGCAACATATACAATAGAGGAGTTCATTCAGTTCTTGAAAACAAACCCTGCTAATGCCGTTGTTCCTACTCATCTCAGATTTTTCTTTAAAGAGGCTGTGAACAAACATCTGTCCGTGATAGGGGTTCCCGATCCTGAATCGGAAGGTGTTCCAACAAATACTGTTACACCCATAGACGAAACTGATGACTACGCCAAATTTCGATATGACGTATTGAAATCTATTTATTCTACGCACGTAGTGTCCAATAACGTCGTGGATAACAACCCCTACATATTCATTTATTCCGATCTCGTGAAACAGCAATTGGTCGGAGGAGAAATGCTACGTCTTTTACGTCTTACCCGAAAACAGTATTCGGAAACAGAATCATCTTGCACAGTACCCGTAGCCCATCATACATTTAATCCGATTCATTACGTTTCTCTGGATAAAGGTTCTTTCGAAACAATAGAAATTGCGATGTATGATAGACAAGGATATTTCCTGCCTTTGAGAAACGGCTCCGTACCTACAATAGCTGTTTTACATTTTCGTAGGAAAGCAAAGTCCTTTTAAAAAACAGTAAGGAATCATTTTGCTCAGTCTATGTCGAAAAGCTGATGAATCACCATGAATTCGCAGACCGAATATTACAGTAATCAGATCCGTGGGGGAATTGGACCCATCTATCGTTCAACTAGAATTCAAAAAGGGAGAGGATTGGGGTCTCTCTTTGCAGGACTTTTTGGAATGGTGAAACCTCTACTCTGGAGTGGTGCAAAAGCGATCGGAAAAGAAGCTTTGAAAACAGGCGCTAACATTATCACCGACATTGCAACAAGCCAGCAAACTCCGAGAACTGTCGTTCGTCAACGTGTACGTAAAGCGGGTCAAAATCTTCAAAGTAAAGCACAACGCAAAATCGACTCTCTGGTAGGTTCCGGTATAAGAACAAAACCTGCAACAAAAATTGCTCAGTCGATGTTAAAACGTTCAGCCACCCGTATTAGAACATCTACGATCCGTAAAAAAAGCGCATCCAAAAAGCGGAGAAAAACATCCACAAAATCTAGGACGACACGCAAAAGGAAAATTAAACAGAAGGCGGCAGGAAAAGATATTTTTGGATAATGATGGAGAATAACACTTGCATGATCTCGCAGTTCGATCTTTTCAGTAAAAAACCTATTCAGCAAAATGTCGAAAAAACTTACACGGTCGCCTACAAGCCTATCGCTTCCATAGATAATCAGAACATACTTCAGTTTGCCGTTCCGCCGGCAGGAACAGATTTTCTAGATCTTTCATCTGCCTATCTTCGTCTGTTGACGCAGATGGTCAATCAAGATGGGTCTCCCATGAGTGCTTCCGAACCTTCCAACGCCCTCACAAAAAACTGCGGGGTCGTAAATTATCCTCTCCATTCACTTTTTTCACAAGTTACAGTGGCTCTCAACGGTATCGCTGTAACAGTTGCCGATAACAATTACGCATATAAGTAGAGTATTTTTGTGCATCCCACTGCAACTTTGACTTTTTGACTAAACGACCACAAAAAGTTGAAAAACTCACTTTCTCTCCCTGCTCCGCGCCTCATTTATTACGCTGACGACGTTTCACGGGCGCAAAAAGGCAGTGATGAGTGAAAGAGGAGCGCTCCTCCTCCTCCTCCTCTCCTCTTCCCATCTTCTTATTTTCTTATTTTCTCATTTTCTTATTTTCTCATCTTCTTATTTTCTTATTTTCTTATTTTCTTATTTTCTCATCTTCTTATTTTCTTATTTTTCTTATTTTCTTATTTTCTCATTTTTTTAAGGACCAAATGTTTGTAGATCGTGATCTTCGTAAACCTCATCTTCTTATTTTTTTTATTTTCTCATCTTCTCATCTTCTCATCTTCTTATTTTCTTATTTTCTCATCTTCTCATCTTCTCATCTTTTAAGGACCAAATGTTTGTAGATCGTGATCTTCGTAAACCTCTTTTCTTATTTTTTTATTCTCTTATTCTCTCATTCTCTTATTTTCTTATTCTCTCTACTTTTAGAATATTGTCGTCAACATTAGAGATGAAGTTGGAGTGCTGGAATCAAGGGGACCAAAAAAATGTTTATATATAGTGATCTTCGTAAACCTCTCTCTCGGGGGAACGATGTGGCATATACACACGCGCGCGCTCTCATCTTTTTAATCTCTCATTTTCTTATTCTTTTATTTTTGAAGGATGAGTGCACCTTATCGTAATTTTCCAAGTCCGGGACCAAATGTTTATATATATTGCGACCTACGTAAACCTCTTTTTTCATCTTCTCATCTTCTTATTTTTGAAAAATGAGTGCATCTTATCGTAATTTTCCAAGTCCGGAGCCAAAATGTTTATATATATTGTGACCTTCGTAAACCTCTCCTCTCATCCTCTTATTTTTGAAAGATGAGAGTATTTTATCGTAATTTTGCAAGTCCGGGACCAAATGTTTATATATATTGCGACCTACGTAAACCTCTCTCTCGGGGAGGGAACGATGTGCCACACACATACGTGCGCGCGCTTAGGTATTGTAACACAAACAAACAAACAAATAATAATTGTTGTTTTTTTAGGATGCCTGGTTACGCACCGAACTAACCTACAAGAGGGACTCTGTTTGTTTTAATATTTCAGTATTATAAGGTTTTCGCAAATTTTATATAACCTAAAATGTGTTGGATGTTGATTTTTAGTATGTGGCAATTTTTTATGAATTTTAAAACTGTTCCGTCACCCTCTTGTTCTTCACGTCGTAGGCGAAGGACTTCTCCGCAATCAGGATGACGCTGAATAGGGTATCGGCAGGCAGCGCGTCGTGGAACTCGCAAACACCCACTCTACAAAAAATTCTACTATATGATATTTTACTGGCTAAGCTAACCTACAAATAGGAATTGGCAGCACTGACTTATAAACCCACTGGGTCTTCTTGGCATGTTTTTTCATGATGTGTTGCCAGGCTATTGCGCATCTTGGTGTATACAATGTATATATTTTGAGAGGGGGGTTATAGCTTTTTATGCTGTACGAATACTAAAAACTTGACAGTGATAATCAACAGAGTAAATAAACCTACATGCAGAAACTAACAACACTAGTTTCTGATAGTGAAGTTGAAATAAAATATTAAATAAAATACATGAGTAAGCACTGTGATTACAAATAATACTAGTGTTATTACACATTTATTCTTATTTTTCGAAGTTGAATGGAAGCACGTGTTTTTTACGCTCTCGTAATACTGATCTTGCCCCAGTGATTTTAAATTGCTTCCATCCGGTTTTTTTTTCCTGTGCTATTTCCGCGTGCACGCGACATTCGCTTTCAATAGGCAGAAGGAGCGTTAGTTTAGCAGGTTCCGAGTTTACAATTTATTCGACACGACCACCTGACACACAGACACAGAGAGAGTGAGCAAATTTAAAATGTGATCTATCGTGAATTAAACTAAGCTTTTTCACCCACCCACATATAGCCTTACAGGTGACTCAAAAACAGAAATTGGTCATAGCATGACAGGTTGATCTATCGTGAACTAAACTAACCTCCCCCACTCATATATACACACTATGTCTTACAATAAGTAAACCTGCTATATCACATGTAAGGGCTGACGGTTGCCAACACACACAAGATGTATTGCAAATTTTATTAACCTACGACATAAGCCATGGACACACACACACCAAGCCTTCCAGATAGGCTATAAGCAACTCATTTTTTGCAATTGTATAACGGCTACAGCTAGCAACACTGTTTGAGCTGTTTTCGACGAGTAGTGTTACCAAACTTATTTTTTTGCAAATAGGCTCTACAGCTAGAGGCTTGAAACATATACTCTACCAGAGTATGCCAACTTACCTCATGTAAAAATATTACCTAGTATGGGTTAAACTGTGACATACAACTAGCGAACGACACGACCACCTGACACACAGACAGAGAGAGTGTGATACAGCTTATACGCAGTTTTTTCCTACACACGTACTGGGTTTAAAAAATAACTTGCAACAACGATTTCACTCACCTCCTATCATATAATAAAATTACCACAGGTTTTTGATACTTGCTGCCAGAACATGGTGGTTTTAGACTGGAAATTCAGCCTGATTATTTTATTTGTGCAAGAGAAAAATGATGATGCCTGCATTTGGAATATACAATTCTTCTTACGGTATTTTGCGTGCCCCAGTAACCTTGTTTTCGATTCACGGAAGCTATGACGTGTATTTCCTGTTTCCCGAACATGCGAGAACTTTTCACAATGTCGCATCAGAGTTGGTTGTGTATATAAATCTAGTCTTGGGGAATGGACATGAATATAATGTCAAAATTATTGCATAACTTAAAAAGAATATTTATTGCACTGTGCTTTCTAGCAAAGGTAAATGTGGAATGCCCCGGCCCCCTCAGAGATTCGAATACTGTTAGTTAAACAGCAAATATTGTCATATGGACTGACGATTATTATTTTTTTAAAAAAACAGACCTCGTATCTATATTATATCATCGCTATAGGTGCTCCATGTTATGCGCAGGAGAATTTTTAAAAAATGTCTTGTTTCTCGAACCTGTGGCCTGTAGATTTGTTTTGTTGGCAACAGAAACAGAAAATGGCACCATGTTATTCTATACTGATATACTGATAGTCAACAACTATGTCGAAAAGCAATGATGGGGGAGGGGGATTTGTCTGTGTTGGGTCTTATTAACAACTTCACGGCTGTACCTGCACAACTCATCGACAACAAATCAACAATGTTAGGAAATGTGTGCATGGCCCCCGAGAATACAATTTAAAATCACTGATGTGATATGAACCCTCTTCACTTGTGTGTATTTGAATATGCGAACATGAGGTATTTTGAATAATCGAGGCGGACAATCACAAAAACAGCTTGCAACGGTATGGAGAGTTCAAACTTCAGACGATTGTTGTTAATCTACGAAAAGCCAAGGGGCGAACGGAGATCACTACGAAAATTGTAACGCGAGGCTATTTTGGCTAATGGCAACGATGAGGATGAATAATAGTTGTTTTGATGAAATTGAAAAAGTGGGGCACGTCTGCTTCGAAGTGCATCACACCAACAACTACAATTGTCCCTCTTCCCCACACGAGGCGATTAACAGAGGTGTATTTTTGCCGGTCTACGACTCTGAGGGCTCAAGTTACAATGTTTACCTATAGCTGTACATATTTAAAAATGACCTGAGCAATTAAATGTTACAATACCGATCCTGATTTTTGTCGGATGACGTAGGTTGCAATCCCACCCCCGATGGGGCGTATAGACTTAAATGTTTCCATAACATGAAATACTGTTAATGGAAATCTGTTGTTTCTAATGTAAAAATCATATAACAAGAAAAAGAAGAAAATAAATGTTGCGAGCAAATACGGAGCCTCAACCCAAACACATAAATAATCAGACAAGATGTCAACGGTGCGTTCATAACTAACAAGTGATTATTCAAAAATTGAAATGGTGCAGGGGGGAAACAACCAACTAACTAACTAGGCTTCTTAAACCCGAGGACAGCAAATACAAGCCTATTCTGATCTGAGAAATATCTCCATCTATTTTTTTTTTCCATCCCAACCGATTTTTAGGTCTATTCAACCCCTCATGGTACACGAGTTCCCACTGCCCTGATGGTGGAGGAAGCGAATCTATTTGGACATGAAAGAGCATTATGTGTGGGAGACTATAATTTATACATGTGGTTGCTTGGATGCTTACAGAAAATACCATAGCTCGTGCGATTGAGGCATTTTATTAAACACATATTTTGATGAGTGTAAAGAATTAAATAAGTCACAAGGGGCTGAGGCATGGTTCGAATTTCTCGATCTAGGTATGGAGGCAGACAGACACGAAGTTTTGTGTGTGGACACAAATGATAATGGAAAAATGCCGTTCACCCCGATAGCATAGTGGTAATGTTGTTCTTGCCTCGTTTCCATCGACAACATAGTGGTTACACTGTCCAATATTAAGAAGTTCTCAAAATTATTCAATCACTCTCTCTCTTCTTCTATATCATCTCGGTAACCAAAAAAAAGGTTTTCTCAAATGTTTAGACGACTACGAAAACGTTGAAATGTAAAATATTGCTGCATTGTAATCAAAAAAGAATTTGTTGAATATGCATAACCTAAAATAAAATTCAAGAATTAATAGAGTTAAATATTTGCCACTCTGAAATGGCGACGGCTATCATAATATTATTTTCAGCAGGATAATAATGACAATATTATATATATTAAGGATTAGGCCCGAGGGATTCTTATTCACTACACTCGTTTCTAACCTGTCCACACTGGAAACCGAAAACACAAGTACGAGACACTAACTTGGGAGAGGACATGCAAAAACTCTACAGGGCTCATCTTAAAAACTTCAGTAGATGTTTGTCATGGAACTCCCTCCTTAAATTCGATTCGAAAGGCACAAATATTCCGGTTCTTGAATAAGAAGCGCGTATGCCTTCGGAAAGAGAGAAGAAGAAATAAATAAATCAACTCATGCATATTCTTCATGTACGTATGCTTGGTGACAAGAAACAGTATTTTTTTTTCTTTTTAAGAAATTGTTTTCAATTTTTTGCTAGGTGACCCAACAGGAGTGGACGAAATAGCTTATTCATTCAAACTGGAAGCTTGCTTTTTTTTCAACAATAGAAAACACATTATTTCCAGTGAAATATCGACTCAACTACCTAGAATGGCTACCACGGGCTTGGTGACTGAATACTAAAAAACTATCGAGCGACTTACTTCACAGCAGTGTCACTTAGTTTCAACAAGAACAGTTCAAGGCTTCCCGGGTGTCCTGCAAGGTTCGGTATTTATTTTTTTAATAGCAAGCAGATGAACTGGTCTTACAATATGAAGACCCCTCTCACTGTGTCGGTTGCAGTTATTTTCTGGTAATTATGTCTTGCCGATGGCGCTGTCGCTTTGTAATCATACTTAGGAGTTATTTTTTTTATTTTGCTTTTCGCGACATGTTCGACTAATCGTGACAATACGTTTCAACTTTTCTGCAGAAAAGTTGATCATCGTTTATCTTGTCCGCATCGATTAATCTTCTTATGTTTTTTTTTTTGTTTTTTCGTCGCGTCTATCTCTTCTGTTATCACAATCGAGACTTCTAGATTATTATTTTTTCTCCCTGCAATTTTAGAAATGTAATTTTTCATGATCATCCAGCGAACGCCTGAGACATTTCAGCAAAATGTCGATTATTCAATGGATGTTGTAAGGTTCCATGTTTTTTTTCACTATCTCTTGTTTGGTCGATTTTGAATTTGGGAGTTATTTTTTTTATTTTGCCTTTCGCGACATGTTCGACTAATCGTGACAATACGTTTCAACCTTTCTACATAAACGTTAAAACGTTTCAACGAACAAACGTTTGTTCGTTGAAACGTTTTAACGTTTATGTAGAAAGGTTGAAACGTATTGTCACGATTAGTCGAACATGTCGCGAAAGGCAAAATAAAAAAAATAACTCCCAAATTCAAAATCGACCAAACAAGAGATAGTGAAAAAAAACATGGAACCTTACAACATCCATTGAATAATCGACATTTTGCTGAAATGTCTCAGGCGTTCGCTGGATGATCATGAAAAATTACATTTCTAAAATTGCAGGGAGAAAAAATAATAATCTAGAAGTCTCGATTGTGATAACAGAAGAGATAGACGCGACGAAAAAACAAAAAAAAAAACATAAGAAGATTAATCGATGCGGACAAGATAAACGATGATCAACTTTTCTGCAGAAAAGTTGAAACGTATTGTCACGATTAGTCGAACATGTCGCGAAAAGCAAAATAAAAAAAATAACTCCTAAGTATGATTACAAAGCGACAGCGCCATCGGCAAGACATAATTACCAGAAAATAACTGCAACCGACACAGTGAGAGGGGTCTTCATATTGTAAGACCAGTTCATCTGCTTGCTATTAAAAAAATAAATACCGAACCTTGCAGGACACCCGGGAAGCCTTGAACTGTTCTTGTTGAAACTAAGTGACACTGCTGTGAAGTAAGTCGCTCGATAGTTTTTTAGTATTCAGTCACCAAGCCCGTGGTAGCCATTCTAGGTAGTTGAGTCGATATTTCACTGGAAATAATGTGTTTTCTATTGTTGAAAAAAAAGCAAGCTTCCAGTTTGAATGAATAAGCTATTTCGTCCACTCCTGTTGGGTCACCTAGCAAAAAATTGAAAACAATTTCTTAAAAGAAAAAAAAATACTGTTTCTTGTCACCAAGCATACGTACATGAAGAATATGCATGAGTTGATTTATTTATTTCTTCTTCTCTCTTTCCGAAGGCATACGCGCTTCTTATTCAAGAACCGGAATATTTGTGCCTTTCGAATCGAATTTAAGGAGGGAGTTCCATGACAAACATCTACTGAAGTTTTTAAGATGAGCCCTGTAGAGTTTTTGCATGTCCTCTCCCAAGTTAGTGTCTCGTACTTGTGTTTTCGGTTTCCAGTGTGGACAGGTTAGAAACGAGTGTAGTGAATAAGAATCCCTCGGGCCTAATCCTTAATATATATAATATTGTCATTATTATCCTGCTGAAAATAATATTATGATAGCCGTCGCCATTTCAGAGTGGCAAATATTTAACTCTATTAATTCTTGAATTTTATTTTAGGTTATGCATATTCAACAAATTCTTTTTTGATTACAATGCAGCAATATTTTACATTTCAACGTTTTCGTAGTCGTCTAAACATTTGAGAAAACCTTTTTTTTGGTTACCGAGATGATATAGAAGAAGAGAGAGAGTGATTGAATAATTTTGAGAACTTCTTAATATTGGACAGTGTAACCACTATGTTGTCGATGGAAACGAGGCAAGAACAACATTACCACTATGCTATCGGGGTGAACGGCATTTTTCCATTATCATTTGTGTCCACACACAAAACTTCGTGTCTGTCTGCCTCCATACCTAGATCGAGAAATTCGAACCATGCCTCAGCCCCTTGTGACTTATTTAATTCTTTACACTCATCAAAATATGTGTTTAATAAAATGCCTCAATCGCACGAGCTATGGTATTTTCTGTAAGCATCCAAGCAACCACATGTATAAATTATAGTCTCCCACACATAATGCTCTTTCATGTCCAAATAGATTCGCTTCCTCCACCATCAGGGCAGTGGGAACTCGTGTACCATGAGGGGTTGAATAGACCTAAAAATCGGTTGGGATGGAAAAAAAAAATAGATGGAGATATTTCTCAGATCAGAATAGGCTTGTATTTGCTGTCCTCGGGTTTAAGAAGCCTAGTTAGTTAGTTGGTTGTTTCCCCCCTGCACCATTTCAATTTTTGAATAATCACTTGTTAGTTATGAACGCACCGTTGACATCTTGTCTGATTATTTATGTGTTTGGGTTGAGGCTCCGTATTTGCTCGCAACATTTATTTTCTTCTTTTTCTTGTTATATGATTTTTACATTAGAAACAACAGATTTCCATTAACAGTATTTCATGTTATGGAAACATTTAAGTCTATACGCCCCATCGGGGGTGGGATTGCAACCTACGTCATCCGACAAAAATCAGGATCGGTATTGTAACATTTAATTGCTCAGGTCATTTTTAAATATGTACAGCTATAGGTAAACATTGTAACTTGAGCCCTCAGAGTCGTAGACCGGCAAAAATACACCTCTGTTAATCGCCTCGTGTGGGGAAGAGGGACAATTGTAGTTGTTGGTGTGATGCACTTCGAAGCAGACGTGCCCCACTTTTTCAATTTCATCAAAACAACTATTATTCATCCTCATCGTTGCCATTAGCCAAAATAGCCTCGCGTTACAATTTTCGTAGTGATCTCCGTTCGCCCCTTGGCTTTTCGTAGATTAACAACAATCGTCTGAAGTTTGAACTCTCCATACCGTTGCAAGCTGTTTTTGTGATTGTCCGCCTCGATTATTCAAAATACCTCATGTTCGCATATTCAAATACACACAAGTGAAGAGGGTTCATATCACATCAGTGATTTTAAATTGTATTCTCGGGGGCCATGCACACATTTCCTAACATTGTTGATTTGTTGTCGATGAGTTGTGCAGGTACAGCCGTGAAGTTGTTAATAAGACCCAACACAGACAAATCCCCCTCCCCCATCATTGCTTTTCGACATAGTTGTTGACTATCAGTATATCAGTATAGAATAACATGGTGCCATTTTCTGTTTCTGTTGCCAACAAAACAAATCTACAGGCCACAGGTTCGAGAAACAAGACATTTTTTAAAAATTCTCCTGCGCATAACATGGAGCACCTATAGCGATGATATAATATAGATACGAGGTCTGTTTTTTTAAAAAAATAATAATCGTCAGTCCATATGACAATATTTGCTGTTTAACTAACAGTATTCGAATCTCTGAGGGGGCCGGGGCATTCCACATTTACCTTTGCTAGAAAGCACAGTGCAATAAATATTCTTTTTAAGTTATGCAATAATTTTGACATTATATTCATGTCCATTCCCCAAGACTAGATTTATATACACAACCAACTCTGATGCGACATTGTGAAAAGTTCTCGCATGTTCGGGAAACAGGAAATACACGTCATAGCTTCCGTGAATCGAAAACAAGGTTACTGGGGCACGCAAAATACCGTAAGAAGAATTGTATATTCCAAATGCAGGCATCATCATTTTTCTCTTGCACAAATAAAATAATCAGGCTGAATTTCCAGTCTAAAACCACCATGTTCTGGCAGCAAGTATCAAAAACCTGTGGTAATTTTATTATATGATAGGAGGTGAGTGAAATCGTTGTTGCAAGTTATTTTTTAAACCCAGTACGTGTGTAGGAAAAAACTGCGTATAAGCTGTATCACACTCTCTCTGTCTGTGTGTCAGGTGGTCGTGTCGTTCGCTAGTTGTATGTCACAGTTTAACCCATACTAGGTAATATTTTTACATGAGGTAAGTTGGCATACTCTGGTAGAGTATATGTTTCAAGCCTCTAGCTGTAGAGCCTATTTGCAAAAAAATAAGTTTGGTAACACTACTCGTCGAAAACAGCTCAAACAGTGTTGCTAGCTGTAGCCGTTATACAATTGCAAAAAATGAGTTGCTTATAGCCTATCTGGAAGGCTTGGTGTGTGTGTGTCCATGGCTTATGTCGTAGGTTAATAAAATTTGCAATACATCTTGTGTGTGTTGGCAACCGTCAGCCCTTACATGTGATATAGCAGGTTTACTTATTGTAAGACATAGTGTGTATATATGAGTGGGGGAGGTTAGTTTAGTTCACGATAGATCAACCTGTCATGCTATGACCAATTTCTGTTTTTGAGTCACCTGTAAGGCTATATGTGGGTGGGTGAAAAAGCTTAGTTTAATTCACGATAGATCACATTTTAAATTTGCTCACTCTCTCTGTGTCTGTGTGTCAGGTGGTCGTGTCGAATAAATTGTAAACTCGGAACCTGCTAAACTAACGCTCCTTCTGCCTATTGAAAGCGAATGTCGCGTGCACGCGGAAATAGCACAGGAAAAAAAAACCGGATGGAAGCAATTTAAAATCACTGGGGCAAGATCAGTATTACGAGAGCGTAAAAAACACGTGCTTCCATTCAACTTCGAAAAATAAGAATAAATGTGTAATAACACTAGTATTATTTGTAATCACAGTGCTTACTCATGTATTTTATTTAATATTTTATTTCAACTTCACTATCAGAAACTAGTGTTGTTAGTTTCTGCATGTAGGTTTATTTACTCTGTTGATTATCACTGTCAAGTTTTTAGTATTCGTACAGCATAAAAAGCTATAACCCCCCTCTCAAAATATATACATTGTATACACCAAGATGCGCAATAGCCTGGCAACACATCATGAAAAAACATGCCAAGAAGACCCAGTGGGTTTATAAGTCAGTGCTGCCAATTCCTATTTGTAGGTTAGCTTAGCCAGTAAAATATCATATAGTAGAATTTTTTGTAGAGTGGGTGTTTGCGAGTTCCACGACGCGCTGCCTGCCGATACCCTATTCAGCGTCATCCTGATTGCGGAGAAGTCCTTCGCCTACGACGTGAAGAACAAGAGGGTGACGGAACAGTTTTAAAATTCATAAAAAATTGCCACATACTAAAAATCAACATCCAACACATTTTAGGTTATATAAAATTTGCGAAAACCTTATAATACTGAAATATTAAAACAAACAGAGTCCCTCTTGTAGGTTAGTTCGGTGCGTAACCAGGCATCCTAAAAAAACAACAATTATTATTTGTTTGTTTGTTTGTGTTACAATACCTAAGCGCGCGCACGTATGTGTGTGGCACATCGTTCCCTCCCCGAGAGAGAGGTTTACGTAGGTCGCAATATATATAAACATTTGGTCCCGGACTTGCAAAATTACGATAAAATACTCTCATCTTTCAAAAATAAGAGGATGAGAGGAGAGGTTTACGAAGGTCACAATATATATAAACATTTTGGCTCCGGACTTGGAAAATTACGATAAGATGCACTCATTTTTCAAAAATAAGAAGATGAGAAGATGAAAAAAGAGGTTTACGTAGGTCGCAATATATATAAACATTTGGTCCCGGACTTGGAAAATTACGATAAGGTGCACTCATCCTTCAAAAATAAAAGAATAAGAAAATGAGAGATTAAAAAGATGAGAGCGCGCGCGTGTGTATATGCCACATCGTTCCCCCGAGAGAGAGGTTTACGAAGATCACTATATATAAACATTTTTTTGGTCCCCTTGATTCCAGCACTCCAACTTCATCTCTAATGTTGACGACAATATTCTAAAAGTAGAGAGAATAAGAAAATAAGAGAATGAGAGAATAAGAGAATAAAAAAATAAGAAAAAAGGTTTACGAAGATCACGATCTACAAACATTTGGTCCTTAAAAGATGAGAAGATGAGAAGATGAGAAAATAAGAAAATAAGAAGATGAGAAGATGAGAAGATGAGAAAATAAAAAAAATAAGAAGATGAGGTTTACGAAGATCACGATCTACAAACATTTGGTCCTTAAAAAAATAAGAAAATAAGAAAATAAGAAAAATAAGAAAATAAGAAGATGAGAAAATAAGAAAATAAGAAAATAAGAAAATAAGAAGATGAGAAAATAAGAAAATGAGAAAATAAGAAAATAAGAAGATGGGAAGAGGAGAGGAGGAGGAGGAGGAGCGCTCCTCTTTCACTCATCACTGCCTTTTTGCGCCCGTGAAACGTCGTCAGCGTAATAAATGAGGCGCGGAGCAGGGAGAGAAAGTGAGTTTTTCAACTTTTTGTGGTCGTTTAGTCAAAAAGTCAAAGTTGCAGTGGGATGCACAAAAATACTCTACTCATATAAATCAATCTTCGAAGCAGAAATCAATTACGGCAGCGATGCTGCGAACACGCATCTCACAAATGCCTTGTGGTACTTGGACACACCTGGACATCAAGATCAAATCACCGCCGACAACAAAGGTTTTACCGCCAGGAAAGACTTTTTCCAGCACGTTCCGACAACCGGAAATCCTACGGAAGTGTCTGCCGTAGTCGAACTTATGGGAAAACTGCACATAGATTTTTTCCACCAGCCTAAATACCTGGTCAACGGCGTTGAAGTACGTATCGATCTAGCCAGGTCACGTGATGCTTTTTACATCTGGGGAGATCAGACTTCACCGACCACCAGATTAAAAATTTTAAAGGCTGTTCTCGAAATAAATCACATCATTCCTACTCCTACCACCAGTTTGGCCATAGACAGAGCACTCTCTTACGCTCCTGCCCATTATCCGTTCACCAGAAGCGTCATCAAAGCTTATTCTTACGTTGCCGGAACGCAGCAGATTTCGATCGATAATGCTTTTCAAGGTCCTTTTCCGAATGTTGTTCTTTTTGCTATGGTATCCACCGCCAGCTTTCTCGGAGACAGTAAGAAAAATCCGTTCGACTTTAGAAGTTTTAACTTATCTTCTTTCCATCTTGTGAAAAATGGAGAACTCGTACCTTACGAACCCTTGCGGGTCACCACAGGAGGAAACGGCGGATTGATAACACGTGCCTATCAAACTCTATTTTCCAGTACAGGCATTCACCACGCCAATTACGGACAACAGATCACAAGGAAAATGTTCGAGAACGGATCCTTTTTCCTGATTTTCGACATAACGCCTGACTCTTCAGGAAACGACACGCACACCAGTCTTCAGGAACAAGGTATCATCGGTGCCGAGATGCAATTTTCTCCCCAGCTGTCGGAAAATATAACATGCCTTCTGTATGCTGAATTCGAATGTGCAGTAGATATAACAAAAGACAGAAGTGTCATCCTACATCAGTGAGACCGACTTGTCTATAAATATGTGTGCTCGTGTTTCTGGCTCGCAGTGTTATCGAGACAGTTCTGATGTAGACATTATACTACCTGTGATGGAAAAACCTACCAAAGTGATATTCCGTACTATTAAGCATAGTAGTGTTTCTTCGAAAGTGACAACTTCAAAACCTGTGAACATACAATCGTTTCCTGAACTACTTGACAGCAGCCCTGGGAGCATAGAAATGACCAAAGACAGATATATTATTATAAACATATGAAAACATATGTAACGTGAGATGGGAAAACTCATCAAACTGTTAACCTGTGATGATATTTATAATAGTGCTTCTTCGGAAGTACTGTCCACCAAACCTGTTGACCCGCAACCGTCCCCCAAATATTAGAAGAATATCATCTTACTCTCATTTTACGTTTTCGGAAACATAGGCAGCATGAACACGTCACAGATCAGGGAGATCCTATCTCGAAACTGTTCCACCAAGAACATTTTCTACGGTGTTTACTCGAGAGATCTTTTACCTCGGACGTTTCCTACCCCTGCCTTGATAATAGCAAACACTGACACTTCCAACTTCCAGGGTGCACACTGGGTGGCCTTACTATTTTGGTAAAAACAATATTGCTGAATATTTCGATTCATACGGATTTCATCCTTTCTATCCAGAATTCATAACTTTCCTGAATCGTCATTCCTCGGTCTGGACTTACAACAACATACCCTTACAGGGGGTATTGGCCACGACGTGCGGACATTACTGTTGCGTGTATGCTTATTACAAAGCACGCCATGTTACGACCAACGATTTCATTCAAGCATTTCCGCGCGGTGTTAGTAAAGATGGATATATCCTACACCGTTTTCGTCAGATCTTCAAATGTTTACCCCATTCCAAGTGCCCGAAAGGGGATCAATCGTGTTGTTCCATCCACACGATCCGGTGTCGTGTTATGCAAAAAGCTATATAAATGTGTGCTGCTGTAGCTTTCTCTCAGTGCCGTCGAGACAGCTCTAGTGAAAACATCATGGAGCCTACTAAGGATTCTACAATGGAAAAACACGATAAACTAGTGAAACGTATGACCCATCAGGATGATGCTTCCAAACGTAAAACCCGCAAACGTGTGCAGCCCCTCAAAATCGAAACTGTCCCTATCAAGAACGAACCGATGGACGAGGGGATTGATGTGACTACAGACTGTGATTTCATGAAACGTCGTAGGGAGATCGGCTTTTCCCCAGATACATTCGAATGTCCTGGACTACACAACGTAGAGGCGTGTTTAGATCTCTATCTTGCTAACACATATTTTCTGAACAAGGAGAAAAACAAGTTCGTAGCAATAGGATTCGAAAAGCAATCCCCTTTCATTTTGGTGTGGGAGTTTTCGCAACAGGGGAGATCACCCGTACGCATCGATTCTAAGCAGATTAGAGAACTGTGGGCTTTGAAATCTGACTTACTGAATTACGTCGAAACAGGTCGTCGATTCAATTACTTGGTTACAGGAAATATCACCGTCAGTGGTGTAAATTTTTTCGGGAAACGTTGTATCTCGATGTATCAGCATCATTCATCCGATGCTTTTATTTTCACAGCCTCTGAACTACACTTATTTTTGTGTAACCTTTTTTGGCCTCTGCAGAAATTAAAGAACGAACGTTATCATAAATTGCAACCCGAAATGGAGGCTTTTGTATATTGTATCAAGAAAAATATGGTTTCAGAAAAAAAAGAAGTGCCCAATTTAATGAACTATTTTTATATTCTTTGGTACAACGAACTGATGATTGAAATATATCTTGAGAACAATCTTGGGCAGACATTGTAAATAAGTTCTGTTACTTTCATGTATCTGATGTTGTAAATAGTCATTGTAAATTAACCATTGTTCTTTTATGTATTGTACATCAACCACTGTTATTTTATGTATTGTAATATAACCCTTCAGGTATTGTAAACCTTTCATATTCAATTGTGTTATTCTATGTATTTAAACCTATATCCATATTCTCGATTGTAAATAAAACATTTGTATATTTTACAAAACTCTTTTATTTCTTGTACTTATTACAATAGAAACTGTACATCTTCCAGACATTTTCAACTGCACAGGTTTTTTTTACATTTTCACATTTGCTATGTTGTTTGCATCTTCCTGAAGTGTTTTTCACACTATTCAATTTTGGACATTCAAGTTCTTCGATGTTACGTACGGATATTTTACCCTTATGTTTTTTTCCGAGTAATTTTTCAAACCATTTCACTTTCTCCGTACCTTTGACGTACACTATTTGATTCACAAGCACAACATATAACAGATCTCCTAATTTCTCATACGGTAGCCATCCATCTCCCCAGTTGAGACCGTGTTTGTTGGCACGGAGCCAGTAATTCACTCGGTGATACTTTTCACTCAAAAAGTGTACACCATATGGAGATTTCACTAAACAGTCAAATGCATTGTCAAAAGGAAATTTTAAAATTCCGACTTCTTTCCACACAAATTCTCCTCCTGCTCCTCGAAGACCTTGAACGTCCAAAAAACAGACATCCATTTTGTTCATCAGGTGAAAACTGTCAACGTATCTTCAATGCTACCCCGGCATACGGCGCACTTGTCCAATTGGGAAGCACAGGATCCGCAGGAAACAAAATGTCGACACGGGAGAATTACAACACTGCTAGGATTCTCAAAACATATTCTGCATACAGAATCCCCACTAGATTTATCGGACGTTTTCTCAGGAGTCTCTATACTGTCGCAATACTTGCAGCTCTTGGAGTTACGATGTAACGCCGCAACACTCTGTATAAAAGGACACTGGGGTACCAACATGTAATGTCCTAGAATCGGACAATCTTTGTATGTCCAATCGCAAAGTCCGTACGAACAATGAAAACATAATACTCTGTCGCTAAAGCCTGAATAGTAAAATCCTGCAGTCACTAATTCTTCCGGAGTCTGACGTAATCCTATAGGCCACTTTCTGTATGTTCTATATCTCGAATTCACTGATAAGTAATTGATAACATACGGCTCGGCGTGAGTCCAGCAGACGTGATAAGTAAACACTCTCATACGTCATAAAAGGTGAAGTAATCGGATACTGTAGGTGACGGTGTCCCAGGTATCGGCGATAAAGGAACAGCCAGAGGCTCGTCGGGGAACAGACGTCTCCGTACACCGAAACCTTCTGCAGGATCCACAGGGAAACAGGGGTGTCCTTCTAATTTACGTAACAAAGGACGATCACAGCCAGAACACCACAAGGAATTTCTGTCTGCCAGCAATGAAAGCCACTCTTTCACTCTCTCCTTCAAAGCTTCGCCGATCTTGTCCTCTTCCTTCCTGCGACGTAGTTCGCACATACACCCGTGACTTGGAAATCCTGTTCTCTCGTCCGCTCTTCTTTTCCTCTCTTCTATCTCCTTCAACGTCTCGCAGTGATGATGGACTCCTTTTCCTAATCCGTTGAACAGGTAACATCCACACCAGGGAGATTCAGGTATCGCTACATACATAAACGGGAAATAGCTCAGCACCCGATGCAGGGCCGTTCGGTCGTTGTCCAGGTCGCCGCAAGATCGAACAAGTTTCCAGAACTCGTCGTAGCTGACCTCGTAGAAATTCACACCATTATCAGACAGTCTTGTACCGCACACATCCATCCTCGCATGACACTATTCTCATGTATCCCTTCTATTTATACCTTCTTTTTTCCTACGTCACAATTTCCGTTAAACACACTTCAAATAGTCCTCTAGAAGACCGAGCCTAAAACGTGTTCGAACATGCTCCTTTCAGACAGAAAACAGCCACACCCACTTCCAGGAATTTCCAAGAATGTCTCATCAAACTAAAACATGTTCGAACATGTTCCTTTCAGACAGAAAACAGACACACCCAATTCCTGGAATTTCCCAGAATGACTCATCAACGCCATCTCTCCTCAAACACCGGATACACGTATTCAATTCCGAGAATTTCAAACTCATCAACGCCATCTGTTTTCAAACACCGGAAACACTAAACAGACACACCCAATTCCTGGAATTTCCCAGAATGACTCATCAACGCCATCTCTCCTCAAACACCGGATACACGTATTCAATTCCGAGAATTTCAAACTCATCAACGCCATCTGTTTTCAAACACCGGAAACACTCCAATTTATATATGACGTCACACGCCAAAATAGCGCAACAAAAACAAAATGGCGTCACAGCAATTAAAACAATTAATAGTAATAATAATAATAATATTTAAATTAATTTAATAATATAATATTTAAATTAATTTAATAATATAATCTGATCACGTGACTTCCATTTTGTGACGTCACAGTCACGTGACAAAAAAATCCATTTTGTGACGTCACAGTCACGTGACAAAAAAAAAACAAAAAAAAAAC
This sequence comes from Lepisma saccharinum, assembly GCF_977018435.1. Lineage (NCBI taxonomy): Eukaryota > Metazoa > Arthropoda > Insecta > Zygentoma > Lepismatidae > Lepisma > Lepisma saccharinum. The sequence goes on from NW_028143356.1 coordinate 118,050, forward strand.
CTGCTGCGTCATCAATTGATCTTTGATCGATCTTTTCCAATCAATTGATTTATCGACCCGAACGCCGGTGCATTACTACTAACCCTCCTTCCAGTCACGTAGGTCAAGCATCTAGTACGTTAAATTAAAAATTGCATAATGGAAGGAGTTACATTAGTATTAAACAGAGATAAAAAATAATAAAAAACAGGATCATGTACTGATTCTATCATTAAAAATTCAGCACTATAACGGCGCGAACGGTCAAAATGACTCCTACCTTCACCGTTTCTTCAGTAACTACCTAATATATATTCTGATACCTTCCTCAAAATTTTGTGACTTTTCATATTTTATTTATTTCTCTTTTTTAAGATGGTATATTGAAATCTACCAAATACGTCGGTTGAAAATTTGGTAGTGGCTACATTGCTGTATATACGCCAAGAAACGTAACCAACGCATCTCACTTATGTCACATGTTAGTTTGATACCTAAGCTACCTCCCAGTAAATGGACTCTCCCTTCCAACAATAGGCGCATGCGCATTGACGAGAGGAATAGAACCTATCGTAGGAGTTAGCGGTCTAAAGTCAGAACCCGTATGGTATAGAAGGAATAGAGAGAGCTCAAGCGTGCTTTCTGTGTGAGGGGAATGAGGCCGTGAAGGGAAGGGGTTGAGGTAAAACCGCTATCTTGGTAAGTGCCACAGTTGCAGCTGATACAGTGGTGGAAGTAAGGATTTGAGTGATCTTGTCGCCTCCAGTAATGGAGTTTTCAGATCTAATGTACACGCGACTCAAGTCGCGTCGGAACGAGCCAATAAACCTTTAAACCTGCCTCAACGGGAGTACAGGCCACAGAATCCTGCATTGAATTGAATTGAATTTGAATTGAATTGTTGTTTTAAGTCCACTTTAAGCACAGTGAGGCTAATCGGGACTGGACCTACAGTTTAAAGTGGGATCCGAACCACTATGAGCCTCGTAGCCTGCATTGGTGAAATCCTCAAAGCGGCACGTATCGCTTGTTGTTTCGGTATGAAATATCTATATTCAGACCGAAGCGACAACCAACACGTGCCGATTGGGAGCAAACCATCAGAAATCAATGATACTTTTCGTATCGAAGAGACACAGCAAGCTGCATGTGTCAATCAGATTGGTTCGTTTCCCGATAGCATATATCGTTTTGCCTCGGTCTCCTTGTAGCCCATGCGCCGTGAATGCTTGCCTTTATTGAGATTTTACACCGAAGCGACACGCGAAGTCTAAGGATTTCACCAATCGAAGGCAGGCTTTTGCGACTTGACACATGTGAAACATTGCTGATGATTGGCTTGTTCTCAAGCGACACATGTCTCCTGTCGCTTGTCGCTTCGATGTGAATTTTCATAGTTCAAAATATTCACCGAATATGCGCGGTCAACAACACACCTAAGCTACACCATGCATTGTCTTGTTAAAACGACCCAGTCCGAGCGAGACGTGAGAAAGAAGCGACACCTGAAATTTGTCGTGTCACTTCGGTTTAAAAAATTGCATACACTTCTGAGAGTCGGTTGCCAAGAGAAACAAATCGCTTGCAGTCTGTCGCTTCGGTCTGAATGCTTGCATCGACTGAAAGGGCTCTGGCTTTTGTCGCCTGTCGGCTATCGACTGTCATTTATAGCCTCATGATTAGGTCCAAAATCTACCTATAATTTCGACTTGGGCTTAGTTATTGAGGTGGAGAAAGTTGAGTTATTAAATCGCTAAACCTTTGTACATTACTCATATTTTTAGAGAAAATAATAGAATAGAATGGTCTTTATTTAAGTACACGTGTTTCGGTCTCGTGGGCCGTTCTTACAACCAACCCTTATCAAAGATGCAATAAATTAATAATAAAATAGAAAATAACACATTGATCATGATAATACAATAAAGATAATATAAAGATTATACAATAATAAAATAATACATTGAATTGTTAAGTATAATAATAAGTCTTCAGTAGTTCATTGTGTGTGGCGGGGGGTGGGTGGGGGTAGGTATGCATTGTGTGATGTGTAAGTGCAAGTGCAATTGCTTACATATGAAGGTTAATGTTGGGACAATAGTAAGTTCTTTAATTTCTTTCTTAAAAATTTGATGGCAAATAATGTTAGTTGCAACGTCCCCTCGGTTGTACACCAGTCGTCACAAAGTTAGTCAGCTACTCCTTTAGTCGGGAACATGAGAATATTTGCAAATCATTTGGGCTTGCTGGGTAGAATAGAAACACAACACGGTATTCAAAGTTAAACGCAGTTTTATAATCACTTATATTTCATAATCACTTACCAATAAAACACTAAAACATTCAATACTAACGTTGGGCAATTCACTCACATAGCGAAAGTCAAATTACATAATTAATTGCTCATGTTCAACTTATTGGCAAGAAGAAAATTCGAAAACCAAAAATCTATACTTGAATTCTCTCCGTTTCCAAGTTATTATTTATTCTTCACCTTCACCTGTTTTCCAAACTCAGTCTATCGTCAGGTGAGAAACATGCAGGTGGGTTCACTTCCTCTGCTGAGATGAGAAAGTGAAGTCAACACGAACAGATTTTGACGTATTTATAAACATATATAAAAGTTCCAACTACAACTGTAGCAATCTGTGACAACTTGCACATTATTTGAAGTAACAAACGTTTTAAAAATCTTAACTTCTTACAAATATAAAACCTTAAACTCTCAGGTTCGTTACATAGTCAATAGTGCAGGCAGTTTGTTCCATTCCCTTATCCCAGAAACAACGAAGGACTTGTTATATGTGACAGGTTTATGTTTAGGGGTTTTTAGATTGTGTTTCTTGCGGATATTATCTTCGACCGAAGTTCTACGAGAGCATATCTTACCGAATAAGTATTTTGGGGACCCACTCTTAAGTATTTTGTGCATCAAGATGAGTGTTATGTATTTTGTTCTGTTGTTAATGTTTAGCAAAGAGTTTCTTTAAGTAGGGGGAAACATGTTATTTTCTTTTTAGGTTAAATATGAAACGTATACAACAGTTCTGAATATTTTGAAGTTTATAGTTTAGACCCTGGAAGATATTACTGTACACTGAAGCGCAATAGTCTAGTGTAGATAGAACGAGTGCTTGCATAAGGCGATCTTTAGCATTAGCGTACAGAGTATGTTTTAAATGATACAAAGATTTAAGTTTCCCCTTACAGCTTTTCACAATACTTTATACTTGTGCCATCCAATTTAAGTGTCTATCAAACACAATAATGTTTCGTATTGCATTTACGGGTATATAGGACTTTAATAAAATAACCCTTGTAAAGTTTCATTTGTGTTTGCTGCAATATCAGGCTTTAGGTTCTGGTTCCTTTATCAACCTGTCTTTGACATGTTCCCACTTGTCACAATTTTCATGTAGTCATGTAGGTAGTCTTCTTGGACCCAGATGGACGTCTCCAAACTTGTTGCATCAAGTAGTATTCTCTCGTGGCAAATGTTGCGTATTCTGGAGTGTTCATTAGTTGATTATTATATTTTTTTGGTAATTGAAATGTATCACAAACCAACTCAACACTTTTATTTTAATACATAAAGCACAGAAAATAATATAAATTAAAAATATGTTCCCATTCTAACGTAATTATATTTTTTAAATGCATTTCTTACTAGTCGTGAAAATGACCCCTTTCCGCTGGTCTATTCGCCGTTCTAATATTCACGCTAATCCAGACATTTAAGATGAATTTTGATTATACGAATTTGACGAAGATCACTGACAAATTAACATCTAACACTACACCAATTTTCGAACCTGGGGCCGCAGGTGACAAGACATTAAATCTGGCACTCAACGTGTTCGGACACCGAGGTGACTTTCATTAACTTATATTCCTACGCAGGTTATGTGATTTTGTGAAAATAAATGTTAGCTCCTTCATTCCGAGTGATGTTTGAGAAATGGAGGGATCTGT